>NC_060161.1:35755743-35763401 GCF_021292245.1 Micropterus dolomieu
ATACACTCCTCTAAATTATTACCATGGTTACCAAGCAGTTAGGATGCTTCTGTAATACACTCCTCTAAATTATTACCATGGTTACCAAGCAGTTAGGAAGTTTCTGTAATACACTCCTCTAAATTATTACCATGGTTACCAAGCAGTTAGGAAGTTTCTGTAATACACTCCTCTAAATTATTACCATGGTTACCAAGCAGTTAGGATGCTTCTGTAATACACTCCTCTAAATTATTACCATGGTTACCAAGCAGTTAGGAAGTTTCTGTAATACACTCCTCTAAATTATTACCATGGTTACCAAGCAGTTAGGAAGTTTCTGTAATACGGGCCCAGAGCTCTGATCCCTGGAGACGGGACAGCAGCTTAGTCTCTTAGCAAAGACCCTCAGGAGGGCCACGAACTGTCCTCAGGCTCCGGGACAATCACAGGTACAGGCGTGATCAGAGGCAGAGAAACAAAGCTGTCAAATTTTAGTTTTCCTTAATTATGAATGATTTAGTTTCATATTTACACGTAACAAAGTTTCACTGCAGTCAGTTACAGTCAGAGATAATACTTTAAACATTACAGAGGCACTTTGAAGCAGAACACGCAGCTACTGGACCTGACCTGGTTCCTGAAGAACACGCAGCTACCGAGCCCGACCCGGTCTCCTGTTCCTGAAGAACACGCAGCTACTGGGCCCGACCCGGTCTCCTGTTCCTGAAGAACACGCAGCTACTGGGCCCGACCCGGTCTCCTGTTCCTGAAGAACGCAGCCTGTTCCTGAAGAACACGCAGCTACTGGGCCCGACCCGGTCTCCTGTTCCTGAAGAACGCAGCCTGTTCCTGAAGAACACGCAGCTACTGGGCCCGACCCGGTCTCCTGTTCCTAAAGAACGCAGCTACCGGGCCGACACGGTCTCCTGTTCCTAAAGAACACGCGGCTACCGGGCCCGACCCGGTCTCCTGTTCCTAAAGAACGCAGTTACTGGGCCCGACCCGGTCTCCTGTTCCTAAAGAACGCAGTTACTGGGCCCGACCCGGTCTCCTGTTCCTGAAGAACACGCGGCTACCGGGCCCGACCCGGTCTCCTGTTCCTGAAGAACACGCAGCTACCGGGCCGACACGGTCTCCTGTTCCTAAAGAACACGCAGCTACCGGGCCCAACCCGGTCTCCTGTTCCTGAAGAACGCAGCCTGTTCCTAAAGAACACGCAGCTACCGGGCCCGACCCGGTCTCCTGTTCCTGAAGAACGCAGCCTGTTCCTGAAGAACGCAGCCTGTTCCTGAAGAACACGCAGCTACTGGGCCCGACCCGGTCTCCTGTTCCTGAAGAACGCAGCCTGTTCCTGAAGAACGCAGTTACTGGGCCCGACCCGGTCTCCTGTTCCTAAAGAACGCAGTTACTGGGCCCGACCCGGTCTCCTGTTCCTGAAGAACACGCGGCTACCGGGCCCGACCCGGTCTGCTGTTCCTAAAGAACACGCGGCTACCGGGCCCGACCCGGTCTCCTGTTCCTGAAGAACACGCGGCTACCGGGCCCGACCCGGTCTCCTGTTCCTGAAGAACACGCAGCTACCGGGCCGACACGGTCTCCTGTTCCTAAAGAACACGCGGCTACCGGGCCCGACCCGGTCTCCTGTTCCTAAAGAACGCAGTTACTGGGCCCGACCCGGTCTCCTGTTCCTAAAGAACACGCGGCTACCGGGCCCGACCCGGTCTCCTATTCCTAAAGAACACCAACCTAGTAGACCGGGTCGACGTGTACAGGAACCAGCTGATGCGTTTAACATGAAGCAAAGCTCGAGCAGTAAAATACATTTCATCAATACTGAGATGAGTCCTCCTGTCTTCATCTGTCCTCCATCAGCTGTTTCACCTCCCTGTTCTGATCCAGAGACAGACCGGATCGACGATCACAGATTAAACAGCATAATCAGCCATCAGAGGAGTTTCATCAGTGGAGTTGCTCCTCTCTGCAAAGGAGACAGAGGACAGTAAGAGACAAACACAGAGACTGAGAGGAGACAGAGGACAGACAGAGACAAACACAGAGACTCAGAAGAGACAGAGAACAGTAAGAGACAAAAACAGAGACTGAGAGGAGACAGAGGACAGACAGACAGAGACAAACACAGAGACTCAGAAGAGGCAGAGGACAGACAGAGACAAACACAGAGACTGAGAGGAGACAGAGGACAGACAGACAGAGACAAACACAGAGAGTCAGAAGAGACAGAGGACGGTAAGAGACAAACACAGAGACTGAGAGGAGACAGAGGACGGTAAGAGACAAACACAGAGACTGAGAGGAGACAGAGGACAGTCAGACAGAGACAAACACAGAGACTCAGAAGAGACAGAGGACAGTCAGATAGAGACAAACACAGAGACTCAGAGGAGACAGAGGACAGTAAGAGACAAACACAGAGACTGAGAGGAGACAGAGGACAGTCAGACAGAGACAAACACAGAGACTGAGAGGAGACAGAGGTAAGACAGACAGAGACAAACACAGAGACTGAGAGGAGACAGAGGACAGTAAGAGACAAACACAGAGACTGAGAGGAGACAGAGGACAGTCAGACAGAGACAAACACAGAGACTGAGAGGAGACAGAGGACAGTAAGAGACAAACACATAGACTGAGAGGAGACAGAGGGCAGTCAGACAGGGACAAACACAGAGACTCAGAAGAGACAGAGGACAGTCAGACAGAGACAAACACAGAGACTCAGAAGAGACAGAGGACAGACAGACAGAGACAAACACAGAGACTCAGAAGAGACAGAGGACAGAGAGACAGAGATACAGGGACTCAGAGGAGACAGGAAAGACAGAGAAACAAAGACTCAGAAGAGACAGACAGACACAAACACAGAGACTCAGAAGAGACAGAGGACAGACAGAGACACACACAGAGACTCAGTCTGCATACTGACCTGAGACCCTTAGCTCAACTTTTTTCTCTCTGCTGATGTCCCCCTCCTTGCTGTAGACTCTGCAGATGTATCGTCCTCCGTCTCTGACTGAGGGGGATTTCAGGGTCAGACTGAAGTCTCCCTGTTTCATCTCTGTGCGTCCTCTGTAAGACGGGTCCTGTTGGTCCTGCCGGCAAGAGCTGCCCTCGTACATGTAAGCTATGATTATGGGACTGGGTTTAAACCGTCTCCACTCCACTGTGACATCCTCAGGCAGGGGACCTATGACCTCGAAGGGCAGGAGGACAGACTCCGCCCCCTCCTCCACCTCCACCTGATGGACTGAGAGGACAACAAAGCACAACATGAGCTGTTTCACCTGCATGTTCTCTCTGATCCAGAGTCAGATCAAAGGAGCGCTCCCCACGCGCCACTGCCCGACTAAACAAGCCTCTTTTTCCACAATCCACCTTGGCCGAAGAAGCTTTTCCATACAAGGCCGGGCTTTCTTCTGCCTCTCGGACGTCTCCCGATTGCAGATAAATACATTTACATCATCAGCATATGCTGGTGCAACAACGGGGGGCTTCTGAGCCAGCTCTCGTAGGGAGAGACCCCTCAGTCTGCTCCTCAACCTGAAGAGGAGAGGCCTAATGGCATTTTCAATCTATTTAATAAGACCATGGAGAGCATCTTATGGTCCACGCATTAAGGAGCTGGTCTCCGGTTCTTTAAAAGGGCTACATCTCCCTTTTTACGCAGCAGAGAAAGAAGTGCACGCCTACAGGATGTCCTGAAGTCTGTCCCATGACGTTCTGAAATCCAACAATAACCCAGAACAACAGTCAAAACTCCGGAAAGGGTTCTCTTCGTCTGGCGCTTCCTCACGTTTCCAAACTTGTTAGTAATCCCTGTTTTGAAGGGATCTCTTTTTGTTATCTTGTGTTTATGTTTTTGCATCACCGATTTGCCCAACTTTTGTTGTTTAAACCTTGTAAAACTCCTGTGAATCCACCTAAACAATGGGTTTGTCCCTTAGCGTCCACCTGGGTGATGCTCTGGAAACGTGAACGAACCAGTGGGCTGTTTTTATAACAGGAGTTTTTCCTCCTGCATTTAAAAAAAATCTCTGTCCACATGAAAATGCAAATATGCGCCGTCAAGAGCACGCCAAAACACCTGGCGGCGATGTGACCCTAACCGTAAAGCCAAGTTGGCCAATCAGAGCCTAATAAAATTGTAAACAACGCAGGCAGTGGCGAAAACATCTACACGACAGCACTGCAACCGGGGTTTCTGAAAATCCTCACCCTGACCGTTTTTTCAAAACTGTTTGGTTTCAGCGACCTGATGCCGCGTTTCCGTGTGAACGAACGGCCGAAGCGCGTAGAAAAAGTCACGGCTACGAAAATACCTGTGTTCATGTGACAGGGCCGTAGTGTTTCCCACACTGGTAGTATCAACGCTGACTTTTTAAAATGATTTATTTAAAATCGTAGTTGATTGCTGCACCTTGTCTCCCTCCCTCTTTCTCTCTGAACACTACAAGATACTTTATTGTCACACACATACTCCTCCAAACGTCCACCAAATCATGTGTTTTTATTACTTCATTAATCGCCTTTTTCGAAGCAGCATGAGGTTCAACATGATTCCTGTCTGAGTTAAAATCTGCCCCTAAAAATAACACAGCTAGTCAGAGTGTCACTGAGAGGATTAATAAAACGGACTAAATCATTCTCTCTGCAGCGCTTCATCTCTGATGGACGGTGAAACAGCGTTCTGGCCCGTGAGGCCAGAGGCAGCGCTGGTACGAACGTGTCTTTCACCTCATCACCTCATCCTGGCTGCAGATCTGACACTGTCACAAGCACAGACAACCTCCTCTGTGGAGCAGCGGAAACCAGGACAGATCTTTAGTCCGCGTTTCCTCGTCAGTGAAACGCTGCCGCAGCACAAAACAGACAAACACACCAACTTACCTTAGAAATACACACAGTCAAGTAAGACAGCAACACTTTAATGCAACATGAAACACAGACAAGTTTAGAAAAACTTATTCATCAATTGAAATTGAGAAAGACTGTGTTGTGTGTGTCATCACCTTTGGGCATTTGATCATTCACGTCAATGATCCCATCTTCGAAGATAGTTGCCATATAAGCTGGATCTGAAGAAGAAGAAGAAGAAGAAGTAGAAGACGACATACTTTATTAATCCTGCAAAGGAAAATTAAATGTTTTCTGTGGTCTTGAAGGGCAGCAGGTCAGACTGCTCCCCGTCTTCCCCTCCTCCACCTGATGAACTAAAGGCTCGAGTATAGTCTGGAGGACGCGGATAGCTGCGGAGTAGACAACCTGCTTCCTGTTTACACCGGCGCGCACATGCCCAGTGTACGTGAACGGTCACGTGACGCGTGTTTCCAGTTGTTTTAATAGAGACGGAGGTCTGAAACACAGCTGAAACTCTACTGCCGACTGCTTTTAAACAAATATGTAGCACAAGTGGACAACAAAGCACAACAGATGCATACATGGAGTTTACTGCTAAATTATTTTATTTGGATCATCCCCAAAACTGACAATTCATAGTTTTCAGTCACGTGACGTGCGCGCTGACGTGGAGGGCAAAACAACCACCAACGTAGCGGCTCGCAGCGCGACTCCCCTGTAGAGACGCCGCAGAATCAGTGACGGTTTATTTGGATCTCCAAACTTAGAAGAAATATATGAACACAAACTGCAAGTGTCGGGCACTTCCGATCCGCTGCCGCATTTCTACCATTAAAAAGCGCCAGGTCCCTGCCGCCGCTCGACCGCGTTGATGTTTGCGTTTACCTTGTGGGGAATCCCTCACTAACAGCTCAGACTTCCTCGATTAGTGCGTCAGAAAGCACAACTACCATCCAGCATTCTGGCAGAGCAACAGCAGCAGACTCACAGTAACACTGTGTCACTTGCTTCCTGGTTGGCGGGCAGCAGGAAATGACGGCTTTTTGCCCTCCAAAGGAGCATTTATCTTGGAATGTGACGCTCGAGACATAACGTGACGTCGTAGGACCCGCTGGTCTCGACAGCAGTATCGATAAGCTCAAACCTTATTGATTTCAAGGTTTGGAGAAATTTTGGAACCGGGTCTCGATCTGGAGACGTACATTAGAAGAAGTAATAAAATACAGCAGGGGTCTGCAAATAAGTTTTTAATGGGAGCAATATCTGAAACATAAAAGCCGTAATATGACCTTGCGTTGGAGAGAGTTTTGGTTGGCTCAGCTGGTGCGGTGCAGGACTCGCTACTTAAGGGTTGAGGGTCAGATCCCACCTCGGGACAGGTTTTTCTCTCTTCAACAAATGGATTCTGCAGTGAATGTTTCTCAGCTCGCAGCATGTGCTGCACTGTTTGTGTTTCGGTGTTTGATCCTCATCCATCAACCTACGGACGCTTTTCATTTCCCCAGTATCTCCAGGCAGAGCACATTCAGGGGAATCACGTTCTCTGACGGCTCCTTCAGAGCTGCACACTCTTAACGTCGTTCAGAGGTTTTCAAAGTAAAAGCTCAGTTCAACTCCTAATCAGTTTTGACTCCCTGACCGGCAGACCCCGCAGGGGACGGTCCTCTGTCCCTTCCTCCACCACACAGAGTCCGGCCCTCTTCAGAAGGTTTCTGATGACTCTGCTGTGGTTGGATGTGTCAGCGGGGTGACGAGGCTGAGCACAGAGCTGTGGGGGGGACTTGGTGGGGGGACAGAACCGCCTACAGCTCGACGGGACAAAGACTAAAGAGCTGGTTGTGGATCTAAGGAGAGCCATCCAGGGGTCCCTGTGGACATTGGAGGATTACAAATACCACATGGACAATAAACTGGACTGGGCCAAGAACACTGAGGGCCTCTACAGGAGGGGCCAAAGGAGGCTGAGGTCCTTCAACATCTGCAGGACGATGCTGAGGATGTTTTATGAGTCTGTGCTGTCCTGTTTGCTGTTGCATGCTGGGACAGCGGACGCTAACAGACTCAACAAACTGATCCAAGGCCAGTGAGGTTGTGGGGGCGGAGCTGGACTCAGAGAGGAGGACGCTGTCCAAGCTACATGTCATCTTGGACAATGTCTCCCACCCGCTCCATGACGTGCTGCTCAAACACAGGAGCACCTTCAGTGTAAGACTCGTTCCCCCATAATGCACCACAGGAAGTCCTTCCTGCCTGTGGCCATCGAACTCTATAACTCCTCCCTCTAAGTGTCTGACACACGGACACTTAGTTAGTTTTAAACTGCACATGATCATCTGTTTGGTGCAATAACACCTGCTTAAATACTTAATGTGCGACACTCTGCTGCTACTAGTTATTCATTATTACTGGTCACCATAACAATTCTTTAAAGCATGTTTCACCCCTAAAACCCTGTTAATGTGATCAGAATCATTCTAGATACGACTGTTCATGTTTGTGTCTTCATTTTACAGCTTCTGACATTTATCTGGAGACATTAATATAAAAATAGGCAGCGTGAGAAACCTCCTCCCTTCTGAGGTGCATTTTATTTGCACATTAACATCCAAACAGAAACGTCTCCTCATCGGCTTAAAAGGACGAGTTTGCATCACTAATTAGCTTTACTGACCTCAGCTCCTCCAGTCACCTCCGTCCTTTCTTTTCCAACTGAAAACTGAAAAAGAATTGAATCAGTCTGTACAGGACGGAGCTGCAGGCTGCACCAGTTTACTCTCAGTTTGTACCTGATGTTCTCAACA
>NC_060161.1:35763501-35767801 GCF_021292245.1 Micropterus dolomieu
CAGTCTGTACAGGACGGAGCTGCAGGCTGCACCAGTTTACTCTCAGTTTGTACCTGATGTTCTCAACATTGGACAAGTAGGCAGTAATAAAATCCAGCTTCCAGCTAAAGTTAAGTTACAGAGCAGCTCTGTAGCTGCTGTAGAAGCTGCTCAGTCTGAAGGGGAGATGTTGGCTAACTTAGCGCTAACCGGCTTCACTTTTCCAGCAGCTGGGAAACAACAGACTTTTCTCGGTCTTGAGAAGCCGACACGCTGTAACAGACACCGGACATTTACTGGCAGAATATTTTCCTCCGCTCGCGTTCAGCGTCACTTCCTGCCGCTCGGACAGTCAAACACTCGCTGCGCACCTCCTGATTCAGAGTTACGCTGCTCTTATAACAGCATCTGTATGTTCTGCATAGAACGAGGAGAGGAAGCGAGCCGAGCGCTGAGTGCTGCCGTGCTCGCACAGTGTGCCAGTGAAAACATTTGTCCAGTTTAATGATCGTGGGAAAGTTTAGGAGCGACGGTCGTGATGCATGTAGCAGAAAAACTGCTGCTGGACAAAAACTCTGCAAAATCGGCAGGTGTTTTGCAAATTCCACTCACTACTCAGGCAAAAAAATGTCCTCAGAGACCTCATGGTGGCGCCAGAACAATCACCTTTGCTTTTTTGCAATTATCTCAAAAACGGCTTCGTTTAGAGTCAAACTTCTTTCATCATTTTAATCTCTGGATTTATCTGCATCTTTGCTCTAAAAATGTCAAATTACACAACGTTTTATCACTTTTCTCTAAAACCTATTTTTCTCCAGACGGTTTCGCCAATCGACCTGAAACTTTGGCAGGATCATCTACGGACGTCGCTGTTCAAAAGTTTTTTCCCCATAAATTTTTACATACAATTTTACATAAATGCCCGTAAATCAAAATTGGCTAAAACTATTGTCACCAAACTCGACGCTGATGGCCGATATCAAGTATTCAAGGGTTTTCAGATCAGTCAAACGGATATTCAGTATCTTGTAATTCACAACACACCCAAAACTGGCAGAACGATGCATGTTTTTTTCAATTTTCTCACCAACATCTAGTTGTAAGCGTTTTAAGTTTAAACTGACAAGATTATCCAGGTCTGGCACATGTGACATCACTGCCTCAACCTGTGAGAAGGTGATTAAAAACAGCCTCTCAGCAGTAGCTCAGTTAGTAAGTCACCTGTTCTGGAGCTCTGCAAGGTTCAAATCCTCAGGTGAGCTGACAATGGGGGCGTTCAGATCATAGTGAGTCTAAGGTCTCTATTTTATTTGGATCCCTGTCAGTTGCTAAAAACTGTTTGTGCAGCTTTAACTTTAAATCTTGGAAACACAAAATGTTGCAGGTGGGTTGAACATTTCATCCAGTAGTCAGGTACATATAATGACGCTCTGATCTCAAGGCGATGCTTTAAAAAGTATACGTTTCCCCAGTTATCTCTCTTTCATCACTTTAATATGTTGCATTTTTCCTGACTTGCTTGGATCCCGATCACTGCCACTATATTTTTATTTATATTCCTCTTGCCTTTTGTGCAATGTGTGCAACTGTGACACAGAATTTCCCCTCGGGGATCAATAAATTATTTCTGATTCATCATACAGTCCGCACCATACATTTACATAAGATTGCACAAGTATCCCTACAGCTGTCATTGATTACAAGGTCAGTAGAACCTGAGTGTGACGGCCCCTCTGCAGGGTTCATACTGCTGTTGGTGAGCTTTCTGTCTCCAGGTCAGCGGCATGGGACCCACCAGGGCCCGGTGTGCCCCGAGTGTGTATAAGCCAGAGCAGCCGTTAGTCTGGGGTTGGACCTCCTTCATCTCACAGCTTCGGTTGTTTGTTTGGTTTCTTGTCTTTGTTTTTACAGCACAACATCCATGCAGCACATTTTCACTCATCCACTCCCTACGCTACTGACTTTACAGATTCTTCACACGTTTGCACAAAAATGTGTTGGCGTATAATTTGTCCTATACCATCGGAATCAGCAGCATCCCCCAAACACGTAGACGTAAGGTTTATGAATGTGCGATGTAGTGAGCCGTAGTTATCCTGCAAAATGTCCTTTGGTTGTAAATCCCATTGAAATGAATGGGGCATTTGAGCTTCGATTGTAGCGCCACCTTTAGGCCGAATTGCACAAATGTTTTCAGGTGTCATCAGGGCCCCATGGGGAACAACTGACCCAAATTTGTAGTTATGGAGATATAAAATGCATGCAAGTCAATGGGATTTTTTAAAACATATTTCATTTGCAATAACAGCGCCACCTATGGGCACATTAGGGTCCACTTTGGTGGCCCTCTACAAACTTTCATTAGCTTGGTACAGAGATTATCCGAGCCAAGTTTCGTGCCGATCGGACTTGCGGCTTCGGAGGAGTTAATTAAAATAGGTTTTTCAGTTTTTGCGACGCAGCGAAAATAAAGTCTAGGTGGAAATGGGCGTGGCCTATACCACAAGATTCAGCTGGATCCCCCGAACGTGTGGATATAAGGTTTTTGATATCCACCTTCGTAGGCGGGAGTTCTAAGACAAAATGCGTTGACCTTGCTTATGGCGCCCCCTAGAGGTAGAAGTATTTTTGCACCTGAGTTACGTGCAGTGAACTGGACCTACCTTGTGAGTTTTGTGTCCCTAGCAGTTACCGTCCAGGCTGCAGTATGAGTTTTATGCACGGAAGAAAAAGAATAATAAAAACCAGAACGAACTGGGACTGGTACTGGGAACTGCGACAACCTAACGATCCCATCCCTAATCCTGAGTGACAAACTGTGCAAATACTTAAAGTACACATGTTTCCTGAGCTCTGTGTGAAGTAAAACATAGCTGTTAACTTCATTGACTTGATCTGCTGCTTCTGCGCTCCACACAGACCAGCTACAGCAACACCAAAGGGTCAAAACTCAAAATTCCCAATGGCCTAAACATACAGCGATCAGTAGGTGGAGAAAGGGCAGCACAATGCTGTGTCACTGAAACTTAGCTGGTACACAGCAATTTATTTTTGCAGTAAAAAAATAAATAAATAAATAAAAATCAGTAAATCTGCATTTTATGTTTCTTTTATAAAGAATTTTTTTATAATAATTTTTCATAGTTGCTCAGTAGTTGTGTGTAGTGTGTGCAGTTTTATACAAGTTTGGATTTGCAGCAAATAAATGAGAAAACGTTTTTACAGGCATTTTGTATTAATATTTGGATAAATATCGTGATGTATCATTTTAGGGTTGTCAAGCGATATATTGATTTGCTGTATCAGGATATTATTGTTATCGTGAGTGATGTATCGTAAGGTACCCTGCGATTCCCAACCCTACTCTTTAATTTTCTAATTATTAAGGATGAGATGATTCCTCACAAACCAAAACCCTATGCAGAGTCTAACACACTTCTCTGCCCTTCTTTTTCAGCAGTTACCCACCCAAAACCCTACGCAGAGTCGCAGTCTAACACACTTCTCTGCTCCTCCATTTCAGGAGTTACTTAGTGAAAATCCTATAGTGACGGTGTCTGCCCCCCGACCATCGAAATTATTTAAAAAGGTAAACAGAAGAGGAGCTGTGCATAAAAACCTCATAAAAATTTAAAAGAGCAATAGTGCAAACGAATAGGAGAGTTAAATGTGGACTCTTAAACATCAGATCTCTCTCTTCTAAAGGTGTACTAGTAAATGAACTAATATCAGATTATGATATTGATTTATTTTGTCTTACTGAAACCTGGCTGGGTGATGGAGAATATGTTAGCCTAAATGAATCCACCCCTCCCAGTCATATTAATACTCACATTCCTCGAGGCACAGGCCGAGGAGGTGGAGTTGCAGCTATCTTCCACTCTAGCCTACTAATCAGCTCTAAACCTAAACTAAACTATAACTCATTTGAAAGTCTTGTTCTTAGTCTTTCGCACCCAAGTTGGAAATCACTGCAACCAATTCTCTTCATTATAGTGTACCGAGCACGTGGCCCGTGTTCTGAATTCTTATCGGAGTTTGCAGAGTTTTTGTCAACTTTACTCCTTAAAACGGACAAAGTTATTATTGTAGGGGATTTTAATATTCATGTGGATGTTGAGAATGACAGCTTTAGTACTGCGTTTATCTCTCTGTTAGATTCCATTGGCTTCTCTCAGAGTGTTCATGAACCGACTCACTGTTTTAACCACACCCTCGACCTTGTTTTGGTGTATGGTATTGAAATTGAACATTTAGTGGTGTTCCCACAGAATCCCTCTTTGTCTGACCACTGTTTGATAACTTTTGAGTTTGTATTGCT
>NC_060161.1:35767901-35776090 GCF_021292245.1 Micropterus dolomieu
CAGGCCGAGGAGGTGGAGTTGCAGCTATCTTCCACTCTAGCCTACTAATCAGCTCTAAACCTAAACTAAACTATAACTCATTTGAAAGTCTTGTTCTTAGTCTTTCGCACCCAAGTTGGAAATCACTGCAACCAATTCTCTTTGTTTTGGTCCGAATTTCTATATGAAAGCTCGTTTAATCTGGCAAGATAGTCTTTAAACTTATAGGAAGGCCCTCCGTAATGCCAGAGCAGCGTACTACTCGTCATTAATAGAGGAAAACAGGAACAACCCCAGGTTTCTTTTCAGCACTGTAGCCAGGCTGACAGAGAGTCACAGCTCTATTGAGCCAAGTATTCCCATAGCTCTCAGTAGTTACGACTTCATGAGCTTCTTACATCCAGTAAAGTTACATAGAATTACTTGCAACAACTGATTTTATGTATCATAGCTACCAAAGCAGTCAGAAAAAAACACCCACTAGCGCTCCCTGCTGGGCGTTTTCAGAAGAGCAGCTGGCAAAAATAGCTTTGGTGGACACAGACCCTAAGACTCTTCAGCTGATCCAGAATGCTGCAGCACGTGTTCTGACAGGAACCAGGAAAAGAGATCACATTTCTCCTGTTTTAGCTTCTTGTAAAATCCAGAATAGAATTAAAAATCATTCTTCTTGCCTACAAAGCTCTTAATGAAGACGGTGCCTGACCAAGTTTGGGGTTGAGACTCAGCAGGTCAACTCTGATCAGGATTGTGGGCAAAAATATTTGAGTAATCACGTGAGCTTAGTTAAATAAATGTTCCTTCTTCTCTAGTGCCTTATTCAGATGCATGTATCTGAGGACTTACAATTTTGATTATTAAAACTGATTCCTCCTAATAACCAAGTTGATTTGTCCCACAGTTTCTCAACTCCAGTAACTTGCTTTGTACCCTTTAACGAGTGTGTGCGGTGATTCACTACACATCTATCTACACACTGACCTTTGACCTGGAGCTCCACTTGTCTCTTCATCAGGACTTTTCCCTCCCTGCTGTAGACGGTGCAGGTGTAGGTGTTTGTGTCTCTGTCTGTGGGGTGTTTCAGGGTCAGACTGAGGTCTCCAGGTCTCTTTCTCTTCATCTCTGTTCGTCCTCTGTAACGATCGTCCTGTCTTCAGGCTGGTCAGAGCCGTTCTTCTGATACACATGGATCTTCCTGTTGTCTCCATCCGTCCACTCCACTGTGACGTCTTCAGACAGCTGAACTGTGGTTTCACAGGGCAGCAGGACAGACTCCTCCCCTGAATCCACCTCCACCTGTGGGACTGAGAGGACAACAGAGAGCAACAGTAACAGGAACATTGTTATATTCTTGTTATCAGAGACAGAGCAGCTTTATTCCTCTTTGTCCACCACTGATCATTTCAACAGTGACATCTATCTACACACTGACCTTTGACCTGGAGCTTCACATGTCTCTTCTTCAGGACTTTTCCCTCCCTGCTGTAGACGGTGCAGGTGTAGGTGTTAGTGTCTCTGTCTGTGGGCTGTTTCAGGGTCAGACTGAGGTCTCCAGGTCTCTTTCTCTTCATCTCTGTTCGTCCTCTGTAACGACCGTCCTGTCCTCCAGGCTGGTCAGAGCCGTTCTGATACACATGGACTTTCTCCTTGTCTCCGACCGTCCACTCCACTGTGACGTCTTCAGACAGCTGAACTGTGGTTTCACAGGGCAGCAGGACAGACTCCTCCCCTGAATCCACCTCCACCTGTGGGACTGAGAGGACAACAGAGAGCAACAGTAACAGGAACATTGTTATATTCTTGTTATCAGAGACAGAGCAGCTTTGTACCCTTTAACGAGTGTGTGCGGTGATTCACTACACATCTATCTACACACTGACCTTTGACCTGGAGCTCCACTTGTCTCTTCATCAGGACTTTTCCCTCCCTGCTGGAGACGGTGCAGGTGTAGGTGTTTCTGTCTCCGACTGTGGGGTGTTTCAGGGTCAGACTGAGGTCTCCAGGTCTCTTTCTCTTCATCTCTGTTCGTCCTCTGTAAAGACCGTCCTGTCCTCCAGGCTGGTCAGAGCCATTCTTCTGATACACATGGATCTTCCTGTTGTCTCCATCCGTCCACTCCACTGTGACGTCTTCAGACAGCTGAACTGTGGTTTCACAGGGCAGCAGGACAGACTCCTCCCCTGAATCCACCTCCACCTGTGGGACTGAGAGGACAACAGAGAGCAACATGATGTGTAGAGACAGCAGCAGGAAATGTGTCCCATTGTCCATCTAACAGAGACACTTTGTCTTTGGTGTCTCTACAACCAGCAGCAGACTGAGTGTCAGATGGACTCAGTCTGATCTGGATCTGTCTCAGAGACACATCTACAGTCACAGAACTGGACTGAACTAAAACTATGTTAACAAGATCAGACACCAGAGTTTCCCGTACGTTCGTTTATTTGTGCCGCCACAATATCAACGCTGACCGCCACACATTGATTAGATTTATTTTTTACTAAGCCTATTTAAATCGGATTTGATTGCAGAGCGCCGTAACGCATTCGCACAGCACTTCCTCTCGTCCGTCCCTCTCTCTCTCTCTCCCTCGTTAACACAGCTGCAAAAATCTGTCCGACACAACGCCGTCGATGTCGGAGACCCGGCTATTAAAAGTTATTAGCGAGCATGTGAGGAGCCCAGCTAATAAGGAGAGATGAGTTCATGTTAGAATACTGCTCCACAGTTACAGTCTTATTTCATTATTATTTTATTGGCCATTACATTATTTATTCACCATTAGCTTGTGAAGGGACAATCTGAACTTCTGGTTATTAAAGGTCTGAGCTGCAGATTCTGATTTCTTTCTTTCCAAGAACTATAACTGACAGTAAACACAAACATTTCTGTAACTTTTCTTTAATGGACTAATCTGTCTATCAGGGTTCCCATGGGCCCCTGCATCAGCTATTCTTCCTGGGGCCCATTCAGCTCTATGTTCATTATAAAACAACTTCGACATTTTCCCTAAACTGCAGCAGGTTACAGGAGCTTCTGTCCCTCAGACACATCTCAGAATAAAAGGTGCTCCAGGTCTCAGGCTGCTGACGGAGCTTTCTGTACATTTAACTGAAACGACAGAGTAACTGGAGGGGACCTGGGGTCTTTATTAATGTGTTAATATTTAAAGGGGCATTATGGAGTTTCCAGCGGCCACTAGTGGTGCGGTTTTAAGATTGCAACCAGGCGTGTGCTCGTACGCGTGCTCGCTGCAGCTCACGAGGATTTTAGTAATCGACACTTCTATAGATAGATTATTTCAATGATTCATCGATGCGTCGCTTAAGAAGTACTTCTGCTTGGCGGCGCCCCCCGGTAACGGGATCAGTCCTTTCTGAAATTCTTAGTGTGTCATGCAGCGTCAGACCAACAAGCAGCTGCTTTACCAACACAGACGTCACCCTGCTGTACAGGTTATACTGAGACACCCAGTTAACTCATGACTGCCCGACCAGGAGAACAACAAACGCACGTGGTCACATTTCAGCCGAGGACTGCGGCTTCCTCTGGCTTCAACTCAACAATCAGTCACGATTCCAGTTAAATCTGCAACCAGCAGCATCGTCATCACGTCGTGTTCACAGCGTGATGTGCGACAGTCATAAATGCACGGGCCAAACAGTGTGGATTAAACGAAACGTCGACACAAATAATTCAATAATGTTTCAGCCCCACTCATGAGGGATCACAACCTGAAACACGACCGCTTTCATGCAGAAATCCTGCAGTCAGCGCAGGAACACCAGCACGCAGCTGCTGCTTTTCACTCAGACATGTTCAGGCTCTGTAACTTTAACGTTCCCGTCTCAGAGGCGGATCAACGCCTTTCATTCAGCGCAGCGAGCCGCACATCGACACAATCCTCCTGTAAAAAGTGACAGCAGCTACAGACAGACAGGGAGAGACGTTACGAAGCAGCGGCAGGTCTACTGTAGCGTTAGCTGGCTGCATCGCTACAGGCTAACGTTACGAAACAAATCGCTCCACATTTGCTTTTCACCGTTACATCCAGGTTAAATCACCACTTTGACATATTACCAGTGGTCGCAGGACAGTAACATGGGTCGTTAGTTGGTGAAGTTATATTGAATGTGATACAACTTTGCACCGGATAACTTTAGCAACTGCTCGGCGAGCTAACATGACTTTCTGTGTTTCTCCAGCTTTACTAACGCTCACTGTGTTCTTACTCGACATCATCTGAACCCGTTTGGTCTGACGGGCTTCAGCACGTAAACCTTTATTGTAGTTTTGGATCCTTACGTGGAGCCTGTGGTTTCATGGATGTTAGCGGACTGCGTGTCGTTAGCTGGCGTGTTGTCGCTGTAGTCTGAGAGGCTCAGCAGCGCTCAGGACTGAATCTGACCTCACGTTAAAAGCAGAATAGTGTCTGATGAAAGCGACGGAGAAAACAGGCGTGTGCTTCATTTCTGAGTGAGTTTTGAGCCCATTGACAACAAGGCAATGAAACTTTGATTAATTTCACTGAAAAACTTTCTGATAGCCCCTAAAAGAACATATCACCCTATTTCTAGTAGCTTATTTCAAAGGTCTGAGCCCCCAATTTGCTCCCCCTGACCGGCAGAACTGACCTTTGACCTTGAGCACCACTTGTTTCTTCATCAGGACATCTCCCTCCCTGCTGGAGACGGTGCAGGTGTAGGTCTTACTGTCTCTCTCTGTGAGGTGTTTCAGGGTCAGACTGAGGTCTCCAGGTCTCTCTCTCTTCATCTCTGTTCGTCCTCTGTAACGACCGTCCTGTCCTCCAGGCTGGTCAGAGCCGTTCTTCTGATTCACATGGATCTTCCTGTAGAATCCATCCGTCCACTCCACTGTGACGTCTTCAGACAGCTGAACTGTGGTTTCACAGGGCAGCAGGACAGACTCCTCCCCTGAATCCACCTCCACCTGTGGGACTGAGAGGACAACAGAGAGCAACAGTAACAGGAACATTGTTATATTCTTGTTATCAGAGACAGAGCAGCTTTATTCCTCTTTGTCCACCACTGATCATTTCAACAGTGACATCTATCTACACACTGACCTTTGACCCAGAGCTTCACTTGTCTCTTCATCAGGACTTCTCCCTCCCTGCTGGAGACGGTGCAGGTGTAGGTGTTAGTGTCTCTCTCTCTGGGCTGTTTCAGGGTCAGACTGAGGTCTACAAAGATCTTCAGGTTTCTCTTCATCTCTGTCCGTCCTCTGTAAAGAACGTGCTGTTCTCCAGACTGGTCAGAACCGTTCTGATTCACATGGACCATCCTGTTGTCTTCATCCGTCCACTCCACTGTGACGTCTTTGGGCAGGAGACTGATTGTTCTGCAGCGCAGCAGGACAGACTTCACCCCTGAATCCACCTCCACCCGTTTGTCTGAGAGGACAGCAGAGAGCAACATCAGCTGTACAGACAGCATTGATAACACACACAGAGACAGAGACACACAGATACACACAGAGACAGTCAGAAAGAGACAGACACACACAGACACACAGAGACAGACACACACAGAGACACACACAGAGAAAGAGACACACACACAGAGACACACAGAGACACAGACACACAGAGACAGACAGACAGAGACAGAGACAGACAGAGACACAGAGACACACAGAGACAGACAGAGACACACACACAGAGAGACACAGACACACACAGAGACACACAGAGACACACAGAGACACACAGAGACACAGACAGACAAAGACAGACACACAGACACACACAGAGACAGAGACAGAAAGAGACACACAGAGACAGACAGAGACAGAGACACACAGAGACACAGAGACACACAGAGACAGACACACACAGAGACACACAGAGACAGACACACACAGAGACACACAGACACACACAGAGACAGAGACACACAGAGACAGAGACAGAGACACACAGAGACAGACACACACACACACACACACACACACAGAAACAGACAAAAACACAGAGACAGACACACACACAGATACACACAGAGAGACACACAGAGTCACACACACAAACAGAGACACACAGAGACACACACACAGAAACAGACACACACACAGAGAGACACACAGAGAGACACACAGAGACAGACACACACAGAGAGACACACAGAGACAGACACACACACAGACACACAGAGACAGACACACACAGAGACACACAGAGACAGACACACACAGAGACAGACACACACAGAGACAGACACACACAGAGACAGACACACACAGAGAGACACACACACAGAGACACACAGAGACACACAGAGACACAGACAGAGACACAGAGACACACAGAGACAGACAGAGACACAGAGACACACAGAGACAGACAGAGACAGACACACAGAGACAGACACACAGAGACAGACACACAGAGACAGACACACAGAGACAAACAGACAGACAGAGACAGACAGAGACACAGACACACACAGAGACAGACACACAGAGAGACACAGACACACACAGAGACACACAGAGACAGACAGAGACACACAGACAAACAGACAGACACACAGAGACACACACACACAGAGACAGACAGAGACACACACACAGAGACACACACAGAGACACACAGAGACAGACAGAAACACACAGACACAGATAGACAGACACACACACACAGAGACACACAGAGACAGACAGACACAGAGACATACAGAGACACACAGACACACAGACACACAGAGACAGACAGACACAGAGACACACAGAGACAGAGACACACAGAGACAGAGACACACAGAGACACAGACAGACAAAGACAGACACACAGACACACACAGAGACAGAAAGAGACAGACAGAGACACACAGACAGACAGACACACACAGAGACACACAGAGACAGACAGAGACAGAGACACACAGAGACACAGAGACACACAGAGACAGACACACACAGAGACAGACACACACAGACAGACAAAGACAGAGACACACACATAGACAGACAGAGACACACAGAGACAGAGACAGAAAGAGACAGACAGAGACACACAGACAGACAGACACACAGAGACAGACAGACAGACACACAGAGACAGACAGACAGACACACAGAGACAGACAGAGACAACAGAGAAACAACAGAGACAGACAGAGACAGACACACACAGAGACACACACACACACAGAGACAGACACACACAGAGAGACACACAGAGACAGACACACACACACACAGAAACAGACAAAAACACAGAGACAGACACACACACACACAGAGACAGACACACACACACACAGAGACAGACACACACACACACAGAGACAGACACACACACACAGAGACAGACACAGAGAGACACACACACAGATACACAGAGAGACACACAGAGAGACACACAGAGACAGACACACACACAGATACACAGAGAGACACACAGAGAGACACACAGAGACAGACACACAGAGACAGAGAGACACACAGAGACAGAGAGACACACAGAGACAGAGAGACACACAGAGACAGACAGACACACAGAGAGACACACACAGAGACAGACACACACACAGATACACAGAGAGACACACAGAGAGACACACAGAGAGACACACAGAGAGACACACAGAGAGACACACAGAGACAGACACACAGAGACAGACACACACACACACAAACACAGACACACACTTACCTTTTCTGCCAATGTATCCTAAATGATACAGACGTCCCAGGACAGCAACCAGGATACAGATGATAATGAGGATAATGGTCACCACAGCGATCACTGTGTCTCGTTGTCTCCTGGCTGGAAGAGAAAACACAGAGAAACTCCTTCATGTGATCTTAAAGTTCCACTTCCTGTCTGGTGAAACCTTGAACAGATTTTTCTGCAGCTACATGAAGTCCAGCACAGTGTATTCAACAGAGATGAGTGCAGGTTGGAAGAAGCTGCAACCAACTGTCATAAAACAGCAAAGAGGAAGAAGAAGAGAGAGGATCCAATAAAAGACTATGACAGCAACAAACATTTCTGAAGGGTAAGAACTAAACACGCTGAAAGACAGAGAAGGTCCCGCCTCTTCTTTCTTTGTCTACGTGCTGCAATTCTCTGCTGGAGACAGATAAAAACTGACATGCTAAAATTTCTTAAACTGAACGATTAAGGACCAACAGGATTAATTCATTATCATCTACAGAACAAACCTCGTTCTGCTTCTTGTTCTCTG
>NC_060161.1:35776190-35777836 GCF_021292245.1 Micropterus dolomieu
ACGTCTTCCATTTGAGGATTATGGAGGCCACTGTGCTCTTAGGAACCTTAAGTGCAGCAGAAATTGTTTTGTAACCTTGGCCAGATCTGTGCCTTGCCACAATTCTGTCTCTGAGCTCTTCAGGCAGTTCCTTTGACCTCATGATTCTCATTTGCTCTGACATGCACTGTGAGCTGTAAGGTCTTATATAGACAGGTGTGTGGCTTTCCTAATCAAGTCCAATCAGTATAATCAAACACAGCTGGACTCAAATGAAGGTGTAGAACCATCTCAAGGATGATCAGAAGAAATAGACAGCACCTGAGTTAAATATGAGTGTCACGGCAAAGGGTCTGAATACTTATGACCATGTGATATTTCAGTTTCTCTTTTTTAATAAATTTGCAAAAATTTCTACATTTCTGTTTTTTCTGTCAAGATGGGGTGCTGAGTGTACATTACTGAGAAATAAAATGAACTTTTTTGATTTTTGGAAAATGGCTGCAATGAAACAAAGAGTGAAAAATTTAAAGGGGTCTGAATACTTTCCGTACCCACTGAAATCAACACTGAAAATGTGAATGTCATATTTCAAAATGGCAGCATAACAATGGTAAACTTTCTTATCCACGTACTTATTTCTTGTGTTGATTTGTAAAATATATACCGGCTAGTCTAACTGGCAGTAAAATTCATTCCAGACTTTATTTATTTTATTTTTTTTACACAGAAAAGGTGATGCATATTTTTAACTAGACAATAACATCACAATAAACATTAAGGCTGTTTGAAGAGAATATTCATGTCTTTATTTATAAGAACTCAACTAAATTAAGCGTTTACTGACTAAATATTTTTAGTTTTATCATAAGTAAAAATTATTTAAAAAAAATGCAAATTCAGCTTTTATTTATGTTGAAAGTAGCTACAAAGCAAAACGTATTATATTGAAAAAATATAGTTTGTACTGAATTACAAATTTCAGTTGGGTAAAGTTAATAAAATTGCTTGTAACAAATTACAGCATTTTAATTAGTTTAGTCCAAAGTAAAAATTATACTTATACGTTTTTCCAAAATAAAAATTTAAGTTGTACCAAAGTAAAACAAATGAGTGATGGTTTCTATATTAAACAATATATTTACTTTGTGTGAATGTAATTTTTTTTCCTTGGGTAGAAGTAATATTTTGATTAAATTAAATCTTAAAATTTTAACCAAATTAAAAATACAGTTTGAGAAAAACAATTTAGCTATAGCAATTTTTTATTGGTTGATCCAAAGTATCATTTCTTTCAGTGTATTATAGCGTTTAAAAGCAGTAGTTTGGGGTGCAGGCAATAGGATTGGCTGTAATGTTTCATGAAGGTGAATCAGTCTGAGTTCCGTTTCAAACAGCAGCGGTGCTGTAACCTCACCGACTGTAACGGTACTGACCCTGTGGCCCGGAGAGAAAGCGTCTGTCTGTATGCACATGTGTTTCTGTGTCTCTCCTACAGATCCTAGTAATAAATGGTGTGTTTCCTGAAGGCAGTCTGTCTCTGTCTCTCTCTCTGAATAAAGTCTGTCTCAGGATGAAGAACAGCAGGAACATGTTGGAGTAAAATCCTCTGAGAGTTCCTCCTGAATGAAGCAAAGACTTTAAACTGCTGTTTTTAACATTTTACA
>NC_060161.1:35777856-35779192 GCF_021292245.1 Micropterus dolomieu
TGAGCAGTGCCTGGTTTTCTCCACACATACCGCTTAGAATTAAGGCCAAAAAGTTCTATCTTGGTCTCATCAGACCAGAGGATCTTATTTATCACCATCTTGGAGTCCTTCAGGTGTTTTTTAGCAAACTCCACGCGGGCTTTCATGCGTCTTGCACTGAGGAGAGGCTTCCGTCGGGCCACTCTGCCATAAAGCCCCGACTGGTGGATTGCTGCAGTGATGGTTGACTTACTACAACTTTCTCCCATCTCCCGACTGCATCTCTGGAGCTCAGCCACAGTGACCTTTGGGTTCTTCTTTACCTCTCTCACCGAGGCTCTTCTCCCCCGATAGCTCAGTTTGGCCGGACGGCCAGCTCTAGGAAGGGCTCTGGTCGTCCCAAACGTCTTCCATTTGAGGATTATGGAGGCCACTGTGCTCTTAGGAACCTTAAGTGCAGCAGAAATGTTTTTGTAACCTTGGCCAGATCTGTGCCTTGCCACAATTCTGTCTCTGAGCTCTTCAGGCAGTTCCTTTGACCTCATGATTCTCATTTGCTCTGACATGCACTGTGAGCTGTAAGGTCTTATATAGACAGGTGTGTGGCTTTCCTAATCAAGTCCAATCAGTATAATCAAACACAGCTGGACTCAAATGAAGGTGTAGAACCATCTCAAGGATGATCAGAAGAAATAGACAGCACCTGAGTTAAATATGAGTGTCACGGCAAAGGGTCTGAATACTTATGACCATGTGATATTTCAGTTTTTCTTATTTAATAAATTTGCAAAAATTTCTACATTTCTGTTTTTTTTCTGTCAAGATGGGGTGCTGAGTGTACATTACTGAGAAATGAAATGAACTTTTTGGATTTTTGGAAAATGGCTGCAATGAAACAAAGAGTGAAAAATTTAAAGTGGTCTGAATACTTTCTGTACCCACTGTATCATTTCTTTCAGTGTATTACAGCGTTTAAAAGCAGTAGTTTGGGGTGCAGGCAATAGGATTGGCTGTAATGTTTCATGAAGGTGAATCAGTCTGAGTTCCGTTTCAAACAGCAGCGTTGCTGTAACCTCACCGACTGTAACGGTACTGACCCTGTGGCCCGGAGAGAAAGCGTCTGTCTGTATGCACGTGTGTTTCTGTGTCTCTCCTACAGATCCTAGTAATAAATGGTGTGTTTCCTGAAGGCAGTCTGTCTCTGTCTCTCTCTCTGAATAAAGTCTGTCTCAGGATGAAGAACAGCAGGAACATGTTGGAGTAAAATCCTCTGAGAGTTCCTCCTGAATGAAGCAAAGACTTTAAACTGCTGTTTTTAACATTTTACAGCACCGTTGTTGGGTTTTCACCAGCCGCC
>NC_060161.1:35779212-35779692 GCF_021292245.1 Micropterus dolomieu
CTAGAGGCGCTGTAACCTCGCTGACTGTAACGGTAGTGACCGCGCCCTGCGGCCCGGACACAGAGAGACAGAGTCTGTGTCGTCTCTTTCTCTCTGTGTCTGACAGATCCGAGTATAAACGGTGTTTTCTCAGCGCAGTGTGGTGTGTTTGTGTTTGTGTGTCTCTAAAGTATAAACGGAATATTTTTCTCTCTCTCAGAGAGCATAACCTGTGAGTTCATGTCTCTCTGAGTAAAGATGTTCTTACCGTGCAGCAGGATGAAGAACAGCAGGAACATGTTGGAGTAAAATCCTCTGAGAGTTCCTCCTGAATGAAGCAAAGACTTTAAACTGCTGTTTTTAACATTTTACAGCACCGTTGTTGGGTTTTCACCAGCCGCCGCTAGAGGCGCTGTAACCTCGCTGACTGTAACGGTAGTGACCGCGCCCTGCGGCCCGGACACAGAGAGACAGAGTCTGTGTCGTCTCTTTCTCTCTGTG
>NC_060161.1:35779792-35785082 GCF_021292245.1 Micropterus dolomieu
ATGCAGACAGTTGTAAAGAAAGAACATCTTTTTCTTCTGTTCTCTACTTGTTATAGTTACACAGTATTAGGGGTGTGGGCTGTATTAAAAGTATCCACTGTTCTCACATGCTCTAACACACAGTAACGATGAAATGTGTGCTGTTCTCACATTCTTCCTCTGTATCTACACATAAACAACAAGGCAGGGAAATATAAAAGGAATTTATTTTATTGTTTGGGTACATTATTGTTCAGTGTACATGTTCACATCTGAAACAAACTTTACGTGCTTGATAACTCTCCCACCCCGCAGACATCTACACACCAATACCGATTTATATTCATAGCGGCAAGTGCTATGTAGCTCCACATAGGGGACACAGGAAGTGACATATAGCACCTTCATGCGGCGTCGGAACCGCGTAGGAAATTCACAGCCGCACCGGCAGAGCTCCAGAATGTGCAACTCGGCCGGCTCACGCGCGGACGCGCTACAAGTGCGAGGGCCCGCCCAACGCTGCTTGCAGCTTTAATTTGTTTTTTATGTTTTAATGACCGGGTCTGTTTGTTTTGGAGATAAGATGACACACCAGCTAGGTTACAACGATTTCAACAAAGTAAATGAAAATTATAACATGTGGATTATTTAATCTATCGTTTTAGTATTGTTGTTTCATTAACAAGGTTTTGCAAAGCAAGCAATGCCTGGCTTATTTGTCAAAAAATGCTTTTATTCTTCTGTGCATTATTGAGGGGGATAAAAATTCTGGCAGACTGCACAGGCTGGTAGTGTTGAATAATGCCTATTTCCTAGATTGATTGTTAGGTTCTTTTTCTATATTTATACACCTTATTAATGGTTTGCAATATATTATAACTGCTGAGTGTTTCACTACTGAGTATTTAACTACTGAGTGTTTACTACTGAGTGTTTACTACTGAGTGTTTAACTACTGAGTGTTTACTACTGGGTGTTTGACTACTGAGTGTTTACTACTGAGTGTACAACTACTGAGTGTTTAAGGAGTGAGTTTAAACTGTAAACTGCTCAGGCCGCGCAGGCAAAACCTAGCCAACCGTAACCCACTCAATAGAAGCAAGGCACCTGCTGTAAGTCACGTACGCCAGGCCTGAGATCATCGCGAACTGAAGCCAAGAATGAGATCATGACATGTCGTGATTTATGGCGCCTGGTACGGCAGGGTACGGCCAGGTACTGCATGAAACCAAGCTTTGCGCTGCCGAAAGTAAACTTGTATGAGACAAAGCACTCTCATGGTTGGCATTGTTAAATCATGTAATTGTTCATTGAATCACGTTATACATGTATTAAATAGGTTATACCATATTAATTCTTTTAAAAAATACGATTGTAAGTGTTTAAGTTTTAATGGTGTCAAACTATGCCTGTATAACTTTTAAAAAAATACGGTGGGACTGAAGTTGAAACATATTGGTGGATTTCTAATCCAGTAATGTAAAAAATATAAAGAGAGATAAATGGGGTAATAATAGTTAAAAAGTGGAAATTGTAACATTAATGAAAGGGTTAATTTGGTAAAACAGTACAAGAAAAAGGCCACTAGATGGCAGTAGAGGATAAGAAATCCACCAAAGGGGAGGAGTGGTCAGCAAACACCATAGGTGGAGTTAAGGTGTAACGCCCACCTAGAAGGAGGAGATAAGGAGGAGTTAAGATGTAATGCCCACCTGAAGGGAGGGACAAGGTGGAGCTTAAGGTGAATATAAGGCGATGTTCGCTGACCACCAACTCGGTTCCATCCTGAGACCTGCAGGGATGTTGCTCGGGTTTATCTGTCCTTTATTGGAATAAACTGTTTTGCACCGACTCTTGACCGTCTCCAGTGAAGTTTTTGACTACGCAGTTTTTGACTAAAGAAGAAATCTAATAGAGTAATTTTATTGAGTTTAATACGTTGGTTAGGGTAGGGACCAGGTCTTTTACTGGCCCGGCCGGTCCTTATTTCCGACCCGACAATTGTCGAGGCCAGCCAGGAGATTGAGTCCAGAGGCTGAGACCGGGACGGACAGCCTGTATCTGAGACACGTGGCCACATAAAAAGGTAAGCAGAATACCTGTTTAACCAAAATTCTGCATTTTAACTGTGTCTGAATACGGGATTTTCCACCCAGGTGTGAATCTTAAAGTCTCCTCAGTCTTGAACCTAGAATAAATTTTGAGTGCTAAAAGCAGTAAATTAAGTATAAAATATTTTACTAAAATATGAAATTTGGATTTTAATGGTGAATTAAAATAAAGTAAACGCTGGATGGGTAGAGTCGGTGCAAATCTAAAAGCAGGCCAAATGCAATAGCAGCTAAATTTGTATGTGTGTGTGTGAACCATGGTGCGGAATATGTCTTTGTCAAAGTGTGTAAAGCTAGTAGAGTAGATGCGCTTTTTGTGTTTAATTGTTTGCTTTTAAGGGTAAGTAAAATAAGAGTTTTCCAGCCATTATCGTGAATACCGCTGTTTTTAAGAATCGCAACGCTTCGTCTTAGTGTCGGGGAGCTTCGATCCAATCAGAACAGGACTGCATAGGCGAAGTGAGCTGATGAAGAGATAAGAATTTAAAGCCATTGCGGATACCGCGGATTTGGAGATTGTAGAATCACAGCTGAGTGCTGGGGTGCTTCACTCACTAGGTGTGGGCTGACATGGGCAAGTTGGCTAATAAAATAGTCATCACGTGGCTACCGCGGACTTATATCGCAGGATTTCAACTGAGTGTTGGGGCTCTTCGATGGTAGGTTCGGACTGAACGGGCGGATGTACTATAGCACGTTACCGCTAGGAGCCTAAATAGGACTGCGGCAGGATAGGAGGATAAAGCGTGCTTAAAGATAAAAGAAGTATTACGCTCTCATGTTGAGGAAGTGGATTGAGTAGCGATTCATAAAGACAGATTTTGTGTTGAGGAAGTGAATCATTTCTGTCTAAGCCCTCATGTTGAGGAAGTGGATTGAGAGGCTATTTATGTGAAAATTGGGCCTGTGTTGAGGAAGTGCATCAGGCTAGTTAATTTGGAAATAAACCTAGGCAGTGTAAATTAAGTCTGTGTTGAGGAAGTGCATCAGGCTAATTAATTTGGAAATAAAACCTAGGCAGTGTAAATTAAGTCTGTGTTGAGGAAGTGAATCAGACTAGTTCAGTTGGAAATAAAACCTAGGCAGTGTAAATTAAGTCTGTGTTGAGGAAGTGAATCAGACTAGTTCAGCTGAAAGCCTAGGTAATGTATATTAAGTCAGAAGCCGGCAGGAGATAGGAGTCAGAAGACGTACGTGCATGTAAATACTGCTGAAATAGAATAGGTAGAGTGAAAAGGGTAAAATATAAACTTGAAAATATTTAATCAATGTAAAATTAAAATTGAGTGTCTGATAGTAGGGAAAGGCGTGTAAAATAAATAATGTCTATGTATTAATTTGATTGACTAGTGTGAAAAAGTTGTTTAACAATTAAAACTTTGCAAATATTATTAAAGGCTCCTGAAGCAGCAATACTGATTAAATATTTGTGAAGAAAAGAATACTGATAGCTAAAACATCTTTGGAGGAAAGATAAAGTTTATGGAAGAGGGAAATAGCAGTGAAGACGAGCTATTTTTGCCAGAACACTACACACAGGAAGGAGATATAGGAACACAAGGAATAAGAACACATTTTTGGTTGGAACGAACCTGTAAGGATGAGGATGGTGTAGAGCAATGGCAAACTGAACAAGAGATAAATCAGAAATTGTGCCAGTTGACAAAATTCATTAAAGTGCAGGACGAGTTTCCTGACGTGCCGTGGAAAGAGGTGATACGCAGGTGGTGGACACCAAAGACACTTGCAATAGTGTTGGAGCGGTTGTGCAACAACCCTAGTGCTACTGTAGCCATACCTTTAGGTCCAGCATTGGGACTGCCCGCAGGGTATGGTATACCAGGGCGCAATAGAGTGACCTCAAATCGACGACTAAGCCTCACAATAGTCCCTAGGAGAGTCAACTGGGAAACAGGCAAATTTGGGTGCATTACAAAAACACCAGCAGGAGACGGAACGGATAAATTAGAATACAATCCCACAAGGGAAAAGAAATATAAGCCAGGAGTTACAGTAGATAAGATACTGGTAACGATAAAAACTAAAGACACAGACGAGGAACCAGAGATACGTAGAACAGCATATAGTGTAAGACAGGGCTATATGGGGGCAGGAATGGTGAAGGAACAAGGGAACGCAACTCCAATGGGAGTGGTGATAAACAATCACCCAGATCAAAAAGATTTTATTGAAAAACGCATGAAAAAGTGGCATGGGAGAACAAAATGGCCAAAATGGCCTTTACAAGGCACCTTCATGGAAGCATACTGTGATGAAGTGGCAACAAATATAAAACACCATAAGTCCAGAGACACCAGTGAGAAAAGAGAGGGAAAGCGTGCAAGGGAAAGAGAGGTGTTAGGTTGGTCCACCCCCTAAACCTCCACCAGCAATTAAGAAAGTAATGATAGAACAAGAAGTGAAAACAAACCAGGGACAGCAGAAGGCCACTGCACCTGAGTGGTCAACCAAACCACCACCGCCTTATTCCCCAGATAGTCACACACCTAGGACAGGTATTTATCCAGTACTAGAAACACTTGAGGGAGAGGAGAGACAAGAAGTAGAGGGAGAGCTGCAGGGAAAGTTTACAATGACCCTGACCAAGCAGACTCACAACAAAGAAAAAGACAGAGGATGGACTGCTAATGCTGAAGAAGATCAACAAGAGAGAATGACAGCAGAAGAGATGGAGAATGGAGAGGGAGAAGAGATGGACTGGTGCCAAAGAGAGCGCACACCTAACCCTGCAACGCTTCATCTATTGGGCAAGTTTCTCTGAGCATGAGCGGAGATTCACAAGAAAGAAGAGACAGAGAAAACTACTACCAGGAGGTGAGAAGAGAATTCAAGCCTGAAGTAATGAACAGAGTGGATTACTGGCTAAAGGAAGTAAGTGCTCAGACATCACCAAAGAAAGAAAGATGGGAACCAGATGACAGTAGCAGAAGACACACTAGCAGAGATGCAGCTGGAGGAGAAGAATATACCCCACTCAAGCTGTCAGATTTGCCAGTCACAACAAAGCAATAACAACAGGAAAGGCTGAAAAGACAACAAGAATGGGAACAGGCCAGCCCCAAGACACGAGAAGAACGCATAAAGGAAATGAAAACACTGGATGAGACCATCCGGAGAGAGGAGGAGGAGCTGCGCAGGCTGGAAGCAGAAGAAAGGAGGCTGCTAGCACAGTGGGACAA
>NC_060161.1:35785102-35790402 GCF_021292245.1 Micropterus dolomieu
CAATCACCCAGATCAAAAAGAATTTATTGAAAAATGCATGAAAAAGTGGCATGGGAGAACAAAAGGAAAACTAAAATGGCCTTTACAAGGCACCTTCATGGAAGCATACTGTGATGAAGTGGCAACAAATATAAAACACCATAAGTCCAGAGACACCAGTGAGAAAAGAGAAGGAAAGCGTGCAAGGGAAAGAGAGGTGTTAGGTTGGTTTAAATTCGAAGGGTATCGACACATGCATAAAGATCCACCCCCCAAACCTCCACCAGCAATTAAGAAAGAAAAAGACAGAGGATGGACTGCTAATGCTGAAGAAGATCAACAAGAGAGAATGACAGCAGAAGAGATGGAGAATGGAGAGGGAGAAGAGATGGACTGGTGCCAAAGAGAACGCACGCCCAACCCTGCAACGCTTCATCTAGTGGGCAAGGCATCCCGAGGAACAAAACCTCAAGTTTCTCTGAGCATGAGCGGAGATTCACAAGGAAGAAGAGACAGAGAAAACTACTACCAGGAGGTGAGAAGAGAATTCAAGCCTGAAGTAATGAACCGAGTGGATTACTGGCTAAAGGAAGTAAGTGCTCAGACATCACCAAAGAAAGAAAGATGGGAACCAGATGACAGCAGCAGAAGACACACCAGCAGAGATACAGCTGGAGGAGAAGAATTTACCCCACTCAAGCTGTCAGATTTGCCAATCACAACAAAGCAACAACAACAGGAAAGGCTAAAGAGACAACAAGAATGGGAACAGGCCAGCCCCAAGACACGAGAAGAACGCATGAAGGAAATGAAAACACTGGATGAGACCATCCGGAGAGAGGAGGAGGAACTGCGCAGACTGGAAGCAGAAGAAAGGAGGCTGTTAGCACAGTGGCACAAAATCCGCAAAGATTCAGACAGAGAGCTAACAAGCACTCCACACACTGTGAGAATGGAGCTGAGTGGCATCATGACAACCGAGAGTCCGACACATGCAGAAGCACAAAAAGTGTTGGAGAATGTGGAGACGAGAGTGCATGAAATGACCAATCGACAACTGCAACAGATTAATGGCACTAATGATTATGTAAAAGTGCTAAGGAATGGAAGAAGAATCGTACCCACAGTTCCCAAGAAGAAGCGATCACGTGCTATGCACATTCCTCCACCAGAAGAAGAAGAAGAGGAGGAAGAGGAATATGAGGAGGAAGAGGAGTATCCTCGTGGACTCATGTGCCCACTGATAACAAAGGCTCAAGGACAAACGGCATATGTAGCCTGGGGATTCGCTGACATGGTGGGACTAGCCAGCAGACTGCCAGATCTAACTGAAGGTGCCAATAAGTGGATCACAGCACTGGAAGAGAGTACAGCAGGAGTGACACTGGCTTTAGGAGACATCAAAGCCCTATTGATGCATGTCGTGGGGAAACACGCCACGGAAGACATCATGAACGCAGCAAAACTACCTTTGGTAGTGAAAGGAAACATGGCAGATGGCATAGGCTTTAGTGGACATCGGACTAGAGTGTGGGCTGAGCTGAGAAGGCTGTATCCGGAGAAAATGGATCCATCCAAACTGGATGGTGAAAGGCTGAAGGACGATGAATGTCCAACTAAGTTCCTGATTAACTTCCAGAAGAAGTGGAGAGATGAAACTGGAAGTGCTTGGAACACCAATGACACCACGAAAAGCCTGTTTAAAGTGATGATAAAGAAAACCATGCATCCAGAGGTCCAGAAGCGACTGGACAATGTGGTTGGACTCATGAAGATGGAATGGCCATTATTCTCTGAACACATTGTACATCATGTGGAGAATTGGAGAAAAGAAAAACAAAGAGAAGAAGAAGCTAACAAAAACTTGGCCACCAAATTGACCCAATTACAACTGAATGAATTAACTAAAGCAAAGAAAGAGAAGAGCAAGACACAGGCTCCAGTGGTGACCGCAGAGTTATCTCAGCCAACTCCTCCTGTAGTTGTGGCACCGCAGGCACCTGCAACGACGCAACCAATGGCACTAGCACAGCCACCACAGGTACCCCCAATGATGACACAAGGAGGTGTGCAACCTGTACCTCCTCAACAAGGGTACACACCACAACAAGGCTACCCGCAGCAGGGTTATCCACAACAGAGCTACCAGCAGCGAGGAAACTACCAGCCACAAGGGGGCTATCCACCTCAAGGAAGCGCAGGAGGATACAACCGATACCAGACACAGCAGAGACCCAGAGGTGGCCCAAATAGACGTGGAGGATGGAGAGGCCCAATGGGACCATCACCAATGCGTCGCACACAATCCAATCCACAGCTTAACCAACCACAAGGGGCGTTGAACACTTGCTGGGGATGTGGAGAATCTGGACACCAGCGACGAGACTGCGAAACCCATCCTTGGGAAGGGCCGACGTATGGATGGCAATAGGGGAGCCCAGAGGAGCCTGAGGGGGAGTTAATAGGAATAGCCATTTCATCACGACCACAAGAAGAGCCTACCATGACAGTTACGATTTATGATGAAGATCACCAATTTATGGTAGACTCTGGAGCCACATACTCTTGTATTGGAAAATCCGGCTCAAACCTCCCCCTTTCAGAGTCATCAGTAAAAACAGTAGGCTTCTCTGGGAAAACACAAATAATACCTTTAACACAGCCGGTACCAATGAAGATTGCAGGAAAAACTATTGTGTCACCATTATTATACTCTGACAACACTCCAATGTGCCTGATGGGACGAGATCTACTCTGTCAATTGAAGGCTCATATAATGTGCACCCCAACTGGATTGCACATAGAGTTTCCAGAAGATCACACAACCTACAGAGTGGCAGAACACACTGCAGGGATGATGCCCCTAACCAAATTACCAGAAGAACCATACCAAGAAGAAGTAAAAGATAAATACAGAGTCATGCCCAAGGTATATTGGATTAAACTTCAGCTGCGTTCCCGGCTGCAGCAACTATGGGAAACACAGAATACAAAAGCACATCTAGGAGAAATTGGTAGAAAGCCCCAGTTGCCACTACATTGCACCCTCCATTATGATGAAAGACAGCAACACCAAGATTATGAAACCTTATGGGATGAAGTGATTAACAAGACTCTGCACTATCTGACAGTCCAAAATGTGTACATAGGACCTCAAGGAGCAGCGGCAGCTGTTATCCTCCCACCAGAACTGCAAGATTAGTTCGTGATTTCGGGCTCTGTCCCACACGTGACCTTGCTTGTGTCAGAAGGTTATGAGTCCCATGATTTAGGACCTATGGTTAAGGGAGCATTACAGATACCAAATTGGACACAAACACATGATGCAAACATACACATTGCCTCAGATAGACAATGCATGAGAATAACACTGACAGCAGTGGATGAGGGAATAGCAGAAAAAGTGATAGTTGATAGGGAACCACAGGATAAGAAACTGCCTCTATTAATGATGGTAACAGACAGGCACAGAGCATTATTGGATCAAGTACCTCAGGAACTGTGGTCAAAACACAAAACAGATGTAGGACTAGTCAAGTCAGCACAGCCAGTAAAAATAAAACTTAGAAAAGACATCACACTGCCATATCAAAGACAATATCCACTGAAACAGCATGCTTTGGAAGGAATCAGACCTACAATTGAGGGTCTGATGAAGGCTGGGGTCCTGGTCAAAACACAGAGTCCCTATAACACGCCGATCTTCCCAATTAAAAAGCCACATTCAAACGATTACCGATTGGTCCATGACCTAAGACAAATAAATGCCATTAGATTAATAGATGCAGAAATACCTGTCGTTCCGGACCCACATACCTTGCTCTCTAACATCCCACCAAACACACAATGGTACTCAGTGATAGATTTGTGCTCAGCATTTTTCAGTGTGCCATTACACCCAGAGTCACAGTACTTGTTTGCTTTCACATTTGACGGCCACCAAATAACTTATAGCCGCCTACCACAGGGTTTCGTTTCGAGTCCATCAATCTTCAACAGAGTACTGGCACAAGATTTACAACATCTAGAGGTAGAAAGCACTGTGATTCAATATGTGGACGACATTCTCATATGTAGTTCATCAGAACAACAATGTGAGGAGGATACCATGACGATATTGTCAGCATTGGCCAAAGGAGGGCACAAAGTTAGCAAGGACAAACTTCAATTCTGCCAGACTGAAGTAGAGTACTTAGGTAGAAAACTGAGTGGAGACAAGAGACTGATAGCCAACTCACAGATAGAGGCTATAGCTAAGATACCAAAACCACAAACAGTAGGACAAATGCTCTCATTTCTAGGCATGGCAGGGTATAGTCGCTCGTGGATTTGCAATTACGCAATAAAAACAGCTCCATTACGAGCTATGATAAGAGCAGCAGGTCAGGCAGTCAAATCAGCCCAGTTATACTGGACTGAGGAAGCCGAAGGGGCCTTCCAAGCACTAAAACAGGATTTGCGTTCTGCTCCAGCACTGGGCAATCCAGACTATTCTAAGCCATTCCACCTGTATGTAGCTGAGAGATCAGGGTTTGCGAGTCCCGTGCTAATGCAAGACACACCAACAGGTAAACAACCACTGGCATATTACAGTACAAAACTGGATAACATTGAGATGGGACTGCCACCGTGTTATCAGGGATTGGCAGCAGCAGTTTTTGCATTCCAAAAAGCTTCTTCCTTGACAATGGGACACCCAGTGATTTTGTATACGTCCCATCAATTGCATGCTCTGCTCACCAGTCCTCGATTTGTTCTAACCCAAGCTAGGAAAACAGGATACGAAGTCATCCTGTCTGCACCAGAACTCACTATCCAACGGTGCAACACAGTGAATCCAGCAACACGTATGGTGCTGCCAGTAGATGGAACACCACATGACTGCATACAGGTAACAGACACGTTCATGAGAATACGCGAGGATTTGCACAATCAACCAATCCCAGCTGATTTGACATTCTTTGTTGATGGCTCTTGTTTCAGAGACGCCACAGGTAATCATGCAGGATATGCAGTGGTACAGCTAAACAAAGATAATACCTTTACAGATGTTCAAACCACCAGTGTGCCTCAACCATGTTCAGCACAGTTAGCAGAAATCAAGGCTCTAACAGCAGCCTGTAAGCTGGCAAAGGGAAAGCGTTTGAATGTATACACAGACTCAGCTTATGCATATGGAGTGTGTCATGTACATGGCAACACTTGGAAACAGAGAGGGTTCTGCAGAGCAGATGGAACTCCGGTAATACATGGAGAAGCCGTCTCTGCATTATTAGAAGCAATCCATGAACCAACCGCAGTAGCAATTATAAAGTGTCCAG
>NC_060161.1:35790502-35802577 GCF_021292245.1 Micropterus dolomieu
CGTTTGCTTTTTAGTCTAGTAGCCTCAACTGCTTTGCCTCCCTGAATCTCATTTTTAATATCTTCCATTGACATATTCAAAGGGACTCCTGATATAACTCCTCTAACCTTTGCTGTTGCTCCTGGGATGTGGGCCTTCATCCTTTCTCCTTGAAGTGTGGAAATACTAAGAATCTTTTCTTGTTGTTGTTTGCTGCTTGCATGTATCAGTATTCGTTTATTGTTCAAAAATCTTGCAAATTTGATTTTGCCAATCTCCTTCTCAATCGCCTTGGTAAGTTTAATTGGGTGATAGTGTCCACCATCCTGATTGAACTCAATTATAACTTTCCAATCGTTTCCTTGCACTTTCTCCGTATTCTCAGGCTTCTGTTTCTCACTCTTGCTAGCTCTCAATTTCTTGTTATTACTTCCCTCGCCGGTCTCGCTATGTTCTGACCAACTTTTCCCTCTCTCTCTTTCTCTCAAGTCCCTTTTCAGTCTTACAGATCTGGGCATCATCACTCCATCTCATCCCCATCTGAACTATTTGACATGATGTTACATTCACAGTACAGTTTATGCAGATCCGCCAACAAAGTTCGATCCTACTATGCTTTCCGGCCACCGTTCGTTCACTCTCTCCACGTAGCTCCAAATCTCCGCGCCTTCCCGCTCGAATACAACTTCCGGCCTCTCCAATCCACCGTCAACTCCCATCAACCATAGACTTTTTGAACCCTGCAGGTTTTCTGAATTTTACACTGACTTTTAACTCTACTCTTGGAGTTGGTTTACTTTCCATGTAGTTGTAAATACTCTGTGTAGGTTAAAATAGGGTGACACTGAAATATTGACACTATTTTTTTACTGTGTTGTAACTCAATTATTTGCTCAACCTCTCACCAGGAATACAATTTCCACGACAACCACCATGAACAATTAAGACTTAAGTCCCACTAGTCAAGGCCTTAGATATGGATGAGATCATACGGTTGTTAAGTAGCTGAAATTGTTGTGAAGTGTCTGCACCTCCAAATGATGAGAGATTTCCACTGTGAGAATGTATCACTTCTGCTTATTGTGCTTTAGACTGATTATTATTAAAAAGTGAAGAGAATTGATTATCATTATAAAAAATAAGTGATATATATTGCAACATGTGAAAATTGATAGTGCTGTCCATTGTTTTATTCTTGCACAATACATTGCATCCACTTACTCTGCCTTAGGCTCGTGTTGGTGAGTTTACTAATTACACATAATAGCCAAATGTTGATGATGATATCATAACAAGGGGACATTCGTATTTTAATGTTGACTGTGCAAAATGAAAAGGTCATATGCATAGTAAAATTTTTAATGTAGCCAAAAAAAAATTGATAAATACCTTAATACATTGTGTAACTTGGTAGTCTAAATGTTGAGTGGTCTTTATTTTTTGTTGTCACTTTTGGGTGGCCGCCTAATTTAACTGTTGTTCCCCCTGTGCCCCCCACTTTAAAATACAGACAGCAGGCCGGTCTGTATGGATCCTTGTAAAAACAGTGTGAGCCTGTCAGCGGCCAAAACAAGCTTTTTATTGTAAGTAAATTTATAGGGTGTAAGGATTAGTGCACCCCTGCTTCAGTGCTGCAGGGTTCTCATTCAGTACTGCACCAATTCCAAATAAATTGCCTATTTGTCACATTGACACAAAAACAGGGGAAAATAAGCTCCTGGTAAAAAAAAAAGATACTGCACTTACTCTTTAAATAGAAGCTAAATTATAGCATTTCACAATTTTTGGTAATTAATTAGCTCATTATGCCAATTACCTAAACTGCAATTTTTACCAATGAAGCTTTATCTCATCTGCTCATCTCTTTTTAAAATGTATTTAATGATAAAAGTTCATAGGAAACATTAGTTAGTTTCAGTTGGGTTATCACTGACTCTTTTAATCCCACAACCCCCCTCCTTCAGAATGAAGTACACTCATACTTTTCACATCCCTGCACAAACTGTTCCAGCACCGTATGTCTCGCACCGCCGCAACCGCCACAACCTGTCTCCATCTGACTTTGCCTCAGTGGTAGCCTCCGCTCTACCTCCCCTCAACACATTTTCCTCACTAAAGGTCAATGATGCAGCACAATCTCTGTGCTCATGCCTCGATAGCATGTGTCCTCTATCCACCAAGCCTGCTACCCTGAACCAGTCCCACTCTTTGCTGACTGATACCATCTGTAGGCTGCACACTGATCTCAGAGCCGCTGAAAGAAAAGAACCTGCCAACCTTAAGGGCTCCCAGATGCTCCTGTCCTCCTTCTCAACAAGCATCAGTGCTGCCAAAACTGCGTTCTATATTGACAGAATTAGTAGTTCCGCTAACTCAAGGATATTATTTTCCACTTGGTCTCTCTACTTAAATCTCTACTAAATCTTCCTTTGCCTCCATGACCCACACTGCTTATCCCGCTACCTCCTTCACAGGCAAAGTGTAACTAGCCAATTCTCTAATTCACTTAAAATCAACCAGGGCCCCTCCTCTTGTCCGTTTACACCACCTCACTGGGGCCGATCATTCGCTCGCACAGCTTCTCTTACCACTGCTACGCAGACGATACGCAACTCTACCTATCCTTCCTGCCAGGCGATCCCACTGTCTCTGCGCGGATCACAGACTGTCTGTCAGACATATCTGCATGGATGAAGGCTCGCCACCTTCAACTAAACCTCTCTAAGACTGAAATCTTGGTCATTCCAGCCAAGCAACCTATCCACCATAACATCAAACTACAAACTGGCTCCTTAACCATCACTCCAACCAGGGTGGTGAGAAACTTCGGTGTCATGATTGATGACCAACTGTCCTTTTCAGACCGTGTAGCTGCTGTCTCTTGTTCATGCCGCTTTGCTCTATACAACCTAAGGAAAATCAGGCCCTACCTCACTCAGTACGCCACCCAGCTTCTGGTACAGGCCATGGTTATCTCTCGCCTCGACTATTGCAATGCCCTCCTAGCAGGTCTCCCAGCTTGTGCGGTGAAACCCTTACAAATGGTTCAGAACGCAGCAGCGCGTCTGGTTTTTCATCAGCCCAAAAAGACTCACGTCACTCCATTACTCAGTGACCTCCACTGGCTCCCCGGGGCCTCCAGAATCAGATTCAAGTCACTAATGCTGCATACAGAGTGACTGCTGGGTCTGCACCCATCTACCTAAACTCCATAATACAAATTTACGTTCCTTCTCGGCCGCTACGCTCCTCCAACGAATGCCTCTGCCATCCCTTCACACAAAGCAATCCCAGTCCCTGTTCTCATCTGTGACACCACGATGGTGGAACGAGCTACCACACGCCATCAGAGCAGGGGCGTCCCTCTCTGCAGAGAACACTTCCTCTTATAACACCTCTAACCTCTAACATGCACTGCCTGTGCCCTCTCTCTGTCTCCTTACAATTGTCTTGTATTAATTGCTCTATTTTGTTAACTCTTACTTTTGTCTTTTCCCAGGTATTTACTCGACTGATGCTGTACTCATTATTAGCTCTTATCTAGATCTATATGTTCTTACTAGTACCTAGTGTCAGTTGTAGATCTCGTGCTGTATTGATGCTTGTATATTGTTCTTTAAATTAAGTTGGATAAAAGTGTCTTCCAAATGAGTAAATGTTAATATAAATGTTTCTTATATTTTCTACCTACTGTGTTTATTGTTATGCACCAAAAAAACTGAAGCAAATTCATTTTGGGGTGGGCAGCAAAGAGATGAGCAATAAAGATAAGAACTAAAAAAGAGATTAAAAAAGAAAAAAATTACATTAAACTAGGAAATACAGAAAACAGTTGACCAGTAAAATAAAGATGAAACTGTCCATCAGAAGATCCGTGTTCAGTTTCCTGTTCAGAGACAAGACGACACATCAGTTAGTCCATCCTTTATACACACAGACACACACACAAAAATATCGGTACCTTCCACCTTCCAAGAAAACTTTGCTTTTGATATAAACGCAACACATTTATGATAAGGAATGAAAATGTTCAGATATATTGGTGCCCTTTCCTTCATATATTATTTTATTATGATATATTATATATATTACAGGCAGCTGTATGTGACTTTTGCCCTCCTCCACTGGTGCTTTGGCCGACTCTTCAGTTTGATGAGTCAGTGGATCAGATGTTTCTTGTCATCCATTCTTGCTGTTTTATGATGTTTGAGCTCATTATCCTGCTGGAAGAACTGAGACACGCTTTCTGACACCAGGCTTCTGAATTCACTGTTTCCTGCACAGATCCAAGCCCCTCTGAGGCAGAACAGCAGCAAAGCATCACTGAGCCTCCTGTTTAACTGTGTTTTTTCTGTGAACATAAGGACTGTGGGATTTACCAAAAAACTAATTTAGCTTCATCTGTTCAAACAACGTTCTCCCAGAAGGACTGCAGCTTGGCAACAAATTTCTCTCTTAGAAGTGAGGTCTTCCTGGGTCTCCTTAATGGATCCCATTTCATTCAGACAACAGTTTGTTAACTTTCACATGAAACTGCTCAGTGGTTCACTGGAAGCCCTTCTCTTTCATTTTTTAGAAACTTTACCCTTAAATCCTTGTAAATGTAAATGCTCCGTACTTGTATAGCACCTTTCTAGTCTTTTTTCAACCACTCAAAGCACTTTTACACCACATCTGCATTAACCACTCACACACATTCATACACTGGCGGAACAGCGGCAATTCGGAGTATCTTGCCCGTGGACGCTTTGACATGGAGGAGCCAGGAATTGAACCGCCGACCTTCTGATTAACGGCCAACCCGCCTTACCCCCTGAGCCACAGCTGCCCAAATATTCAGGAGACATCTTACTTTGTCGTGAGTCCAGGTTTGTCCCCTGCTAGTTGCGTTTTTTGTAGCAAAGTCTTGTTACACTAGTCTCCAAAACAGGATGACAACAACATACACCAGGTTCTGCTCAACTGGATTAAACAAGGCTGGTGTGAACCTGCTGTTAAACTGACTACATTGATTATTGGATTGAACAGCTGTGATACTAATCAAAACACACTTGCTTAAATTATCACAACAAATCAGTATTGCGTACTACTCCTATATAGCACCAATCATTAGTCCAAACTATTTTAGGATGTCTTTGTAGAGATGTACTGATTAGTAAATATTTTGAACTATTTGAATTTTTTAAAGGATAGCCCCTTGAAATGGAGCATCTCATTTTCAAGTGGGTCCTATAACACAAATACAAAATAAAAAAATACAAAACAGAACATTACATAACAACATAGAGTGCACATACACATATAAAGATGACTCGCACACACTCTCACCTACACCCTAAACCAGTGGTCGGCAATAGGCGGGCCCGTGGCCAGATTACTTTGATAGTGGCAAAAAAAATAATAATTATAGCAGCTGGTGCTGAAACAGATCTCAGCCATGACAGCAAAAGTTACTCGCACTTAAGAGGAAGTGATTATGAGCATCAAGAGCAGTGCACTGTAATGGTTCATGTCCTACTTGGAAGGTAGAACTTTCTGTGTCAGTTGTGGAGAGTCTGTGTCTTCCTCTGCTCATCTCTCTTGTGGGGTCTCACAGGGCTCAATATTAGGCCCTCTTCTTGTCTGTCTTTATTTGCTCCAACTTTGAGACAGTAATCCACGCCTTTGTTACTGGATTACTGTAATGAACTGTACGTGGGGGTCAGTGGGTCCTCTATTGCTCGTTTCCAGATGGTACAGAACGCTGCAGCGCGTCTTTTAACTCGTAAACACGAGCACATTTCTTCCATTTGAGCCTCACTGCACTGGCTGCCTGTACATCATAGGATCCATTTTAAGATTATTTTGTTTGCTTTTAAATGTATTAACGGTCTTGCCCCACCCTACATCTCTAAGCTGCTACACCCCTGTAAACCCACCCATGTACCCAAAACAAAGCGCAAGCTCACAGGGGACCGAGCTTTTCCTGTAGCAGCTCCTAAACTGTGGAACGATCTACCTCTGCACATCAGACAGTCATCTTCACTGTCTGTTCTTAAGTCTCTTCTTAAAACCCACCTCTTTTCCCTGGCCTTTGTTTTTGTTGATTGTTTTGATTTTATTGTTTTATGTTATGGTTATTGTTTTTATTTGTATTTTATGTGTTGTGCTTTGTATTTTGTGTCTCTTCAGGGTTTTTCCTGGTTCAGAATGGACAAACATGAACAAAGACAAACAAAACAAAACATCTCAAACAGTAAACATAACAGGCCATGTCTGAGCAACATAAATCAGAACTCTACAGCTAAACTGTAAAAAAATGAAAATACATAAATGTGTTAACCCCAAACATTCAAAATATGGGAATTAATAAGCACCCAGTCAAAATGACAGTGGGAAAAAAAGGGAACAAAAATAAAGGGATATAAGGCATCACACCGCTTATCACTAATAACCATCTGATGCAGAACAGACCAACCAGACAGCACCAAATAGATAAAAAACACAATGTAAACACAAATAGGTCAGGTGTGAAGGACACACCTGTAATATGGGACCCACGACAATACCAGGAAGTTCAACAGAATAAGCAAACCATTTAATTAGGCATAAGAGTAGCAAGGATCAGCTCCCTTAAGTTAAAGCACATCTGTCTACAGTAACATATCCACTCTGGAATATCATACTGTCAACAAACGCAAACTGACAGGCTCGCGTGTGTCAGTTCACAGCAAAGGTTAATACAGATCTACAATATAATGCCATATAATACAAGAGACGGTTGACAGAAGAGTGCATTTGCTATTTGGAAGCAGTAACGAGGGAAGCTAAAAACTTATTAGCTTCTTCAACTGAAAAAAAAACTTTTCGCAGCATTACCTTCTTTCATTAAATTGAGCCTGGCAGGAAACAGCACGGGCCTGAGGCCAAGTTTGCAAAGTTCTGATATTACCTCTCGGTACTTGGAGCGCAGCTCCATCACCTCCCATGTGTAGTCCTCATGAATAACAACCTGAACCTGAGCAATTAAAACCTCACTCTCCTGGTCTGGGCTTCACAAATACTCATCTCCTTCTCTTGGTACTTATAAAGACAGATGACGACAGGCCTCGGTCCTTGACCTGGACTCTGTTTTGCTGAAGGTGCCCTGATGGCTCTTTAACACTTAGGCGGTGATCTCAGGACATCCTCACCGAGAACCTCCACAAGCAGAATGGTGAAGACAGTAGTTGGACGAGGTCCCCCAATTGACTCCAATAAATGTTGTTACACTCATAATCTGCCACTTTAGCTAACAGTTTAGTATTATTTTCTGTGTATGTAGCACATGAAACTTCAAGAGGTAAAACGCGTTCATCCTGAAGGTTGGTGTTGGTCTCTAATCAAGAGATTTTCTGAGCGAGGTCCGTCACTGTACTTTGAATGTGATCCAGCTTTACTTCCAGTGTTGAGATGGAAGCTGTAAAGTCAGCCGTAAGTGCTTTACGGTGTTCATCGATGGTTGCCATGTTAAGACCGTTATTGTCTTCTTCAGAGGCGGCAGACAGCATTTTGTTCCTTCCTGCCTTGTCTGGACGACTTTGCTGCCATGATTGTTCAGAATAATGTTGACAGTGAGTTAGACAGAAGATGGCGGGGTTCAGAGTAAATCATTACAAAGTGACGGGAGCGAGACTCGGTGTGCGTGGTGCACCCACTGCCGCTACAAATATCTTTAGACTTCAGGGTGAGTGGTGCATTATTTTAATGAAAAGTCAAAGGTACCAATATTTTCTGCCAAGTCTGTGTAGATATGAAAGTGTTACCTGCTCTCACTGAAGAGTACACAACATCTGGATCAGACAGCTGACCTGAAACACAATACGAGGTAATGTTACAGGTGTGTGTGTGTGTGTGTGTGTGTGTGTGTGTGTGTGTGTGTGTGTGTGTGTGCGTGTGTGTGTGTGTGCGTGTGCGTGTGCGTGTGTGTAGTCATGGTTACCAGTCCTTGTTCCAGCTGTCCTCTGAGACCTGATGACAACGTGACCATATGTGACCTCAGAAGGACCTGAGACAGACAGAGAAAAACAACAGAGTTCATATTCCACAAACCTGGATGAAACAATCATTTAAATAAATTAAGACTCTTTCTTTACAGATCAGAACAGTTTCAGCAAACACCAACAACAGTGACCCTCTGCTCTGCACTCAAGGGGTGTGTTTACAGACATAATCTGAAGGTGGCTGACTGGAATAAATATTTAACATGTTTGATCAGAGTGGACATTTTAACACTATTTTGAATAAATATTTGATGCTGAAATGTATCAGTGGCGGGTTCTGGGGGTCCTCCCCCCGAAGATCCATCCATCCATCCATCTTCATCCGCTTATCCGGGGTCGGGTCGCGGGGGCAGCAGCTCCAGCAGGGGACCCCAAACTTGTCTTTCCCGAGCCACATTAACCAGCTCTGACTGGCGTTCCCAGGCCAGTGTGGAGATATAGTCTCTCCACCTAGTCCTGGGTCTTCCCCGAGACCTCCTCCAGCTGGACGTCCAACTGTCTCCTTTCAACGCAAAGGAGCAGCGGCTCTACTCTGAGCTCCTCGCGGATGGCCGAGCTTCCAAACCCATTACGACCGCTTGTACCCGCGATCTCGTTCTTTCGGTCCACGTCCCCAGAGCCAGCCTCTGCTGCCCGGGTGTGGTCCGTCAAGGCCCCCGACCTTCACTGCCACCCATGTGGCAGCGCACCCGACTCCTTGGATGGTGGGTCCAAAGGATGGAGAGGGGGGCGCCACGTTTGCTTTTTCTCCTTCTGGGCCTGGCTCCAGACGGGGGCCCCAGGTCTCTCCTCCTCTTCCTTGTATTTTCATCAGGCGTCTTTTATGAACCATTCTCAGTCTGTTCCTTGCCTTGAGAGACCCAAGAGGGGCCACTTTGCCTTGGGAGACCCTACCAGGAGCTCTAGGCTCCAGACACCACAGCCTCCAGGCTCACCGGGGCACGCAAACCTCTCCACCACGATAAGGGGATCGTTCCCGGAGAAGACTTTGAGTATAAAACACTTTGCACCAATTTATGGTGGAAACGTCTTTATTTATATGAAGGGAAACAAAAAACATAATGAAATATAATGCAGTAATCAGCAGCTTGTTGTTTTAGATTAAGTTACTTTGTTGGACAGTGCACATTTGTTTCTTCTATAGTTCAGTTTAAGTGCATGTTGCATCTTATTGTGCATTGTTTAATTTTTTATTCAACATTCCTTGTTGACAAAACGTTGACGAGCTACTTCAGATCACACTTGATGGATACACACTGGGAATATAGTCCTGGTGTTTATGTGTCAGGTTATCTAATTTGGAGATGATGAACGTGAACATTTCAGCGTCAGTGTATGTTCTCTTCTTTACCTTTAACTGAGGAATCCCCCCCACAACCTGACATGAACTCTCGCCTTGCCAACGAGCTGAACCAGTTTTACTGTCACTTTGAAAGACAATGGGACAGACACCATCCCCCGTTACACCACTGATTGGCCACAGTCAGAGGGCAGGCCCGCCATCAGGGGGCCAACATTTTACAAACTGGGCCCCTCATCAACACCCAATCCAGCACCACCTCGACCAACTTCTTAGTTCTAATACAAACTCGGGCAAAAGAAGCTGTTGGCCATCAGCCTTATAGTGACACATATGGAGTCCCTAACAACCTTTTCCAAAGTCAGTGTTATAGATTCATCCAGGCCACGCTCACATATTGAGTTACTCAGTATGATTATAACGTCAACCATTGTTCTTTGTCTGTTTAACTTTGTTTGCAATAAACCTTATTTTGGTCATAATAGACGTTTGTGACTCCTCTATGTTGCCTCCCTTGAAACAGGGTCGTCACAAGCTCAAAAGGTCACTACAGACTGTGACAGTTATGTTCCTCCTTTTAACTTACAAACATTGAAGAAATTACTGCAAAGCATTAAATCATACAACTTTATTCTGACTGAACAATCACACATACCTGATCTATCAAATTCAATCTTGAGGACTACAGTAATCAACGTATTGGTCAAATTATGTACAAAATTTAAATACTGTATGAGTATATGGTATGATGATCAGAATAATATAAACAGAGGTTTAACAAATGTACAGCTTACTTTATTGTAACCATAGTGGCAGCTGTATCCTCTGACCTGTGATGTGCAGGTTACTGTAGGTCAGGTTTCTGGAGGCTGTTACTAATCTTTATTAAGGGAAACACAAAATTTCCAAATATAATAGAATATAATGCAGTGAAGCTCTCAGGCTCTCTGTGTTGCTTTTAGATATAGATATCTTTTCTCCTGTAGTTTAACTTTTACAAGGTTGTTTATTTGTCATTATACAACACAAGGCTGCTGTATGTGATGTAGTCCCTTCATGCTGCACACACAGAACTTAACACATTAATGTATTAATATTTGAATACACATTAAATATGTATACAAATATTTCCTCAAGTCTTTGTCTTTGGAAGTAACCTCTTTAAATATGACTGTGATATTAAATCATTAAATCATGTGTTTCAGCAGGTTTCTGCTGATGTCCAAAACTTTCTGCACATTCAGAATCTCTCCCACATATCTGTGTTGTCTGACAGGCCCAGAAAAGAAAGTCGTATTATTATGAGAATAATGTCATCATTTATGAGAATTCATAACATTTTTAAACAGTCTGCCTGCCCTATACTGTGCTGTGTATAAACCTGCAATGTTGCTCTGCTGATTTGGCCCCTGCAGACCGTCTGCATACACAGAACCGGGACTGAACTACTGGATGAGAGGAGGAGGTGGATAAACTAAACTTACTGAAAACACTTTTGATCAGACAGAAATCTCACCACAGAAATGTTCAGTTCAGCACCTCAGATAAAGTGCAGCTCACAGTCCCAAACAGAGCAGGTCTGCGCCTCCGATTTTAGATGTTATTTACCACGACTCACAGCGCGAGATCGCATCAGCTGGAGGAGTTCACTAGCCCTGACTCCAACATTTGTTTTTCACTGCGTGAGAAAATCGACGTGTTGAGTGAGAGAATGTGAACACTGTCAACAGCGTGTGTGCCACGCTCAACGTCTGAGAGTTGGCAGCTCTGGTGTTACATTACTTAAAGGTTAAGCAAGCTAAAGTTTTGCTAGTCTGCCTGTTAGCTCCTCACCTTCACCTGTCAGACATACACGGTGCCTCTGAACACGTTTGTGTGTGTACCTGCAGTGTGTGTTTGTGTGTTTCTGCAGTGTGTGTTTGTGTGTACCTGCAGTGTGTGTGTGTGTGTGTACCTGCAGTGTGTGTTTGTGTGTGTACCTGCAGTGTGTGTTTGTGTGTGTATCTGCAGTGTGTGTGTGTACCTGCAGTGTGTGTTTGTGTGTGTATCTGCAGTGTGTGTGTACCTGCAGTGTGTGTGTTTCTGCAGTGTGTGTTTGTGTGTACCTGCAGTGTGTGTGTACCTGCAGTGTGTGTTTGTGTGTGTACCTGCAGTGTGTGTGTACCTGCAGTGTGTGTGTACCTGCAGTGTGTGTTTGTGTGTACCTGCAGTGTGTGTTTGTGTGTACCTGCAGTGTGTGTGTACCTGCAGTGTGTGTTTGTGTGTGTACCTGCAGTGTGTGTGTACCTGCAGTGTGTGTTTGTGTGTGTATCTGCAGTGTGTGTACCTGCAGTGTGTGTTTGTGTGTACCTGCAGTGTGTGTTTGTGTGTTTCTGCAGTGTGTGTTTGTGTGTGTACCTGCAGTGTGTGTTTGTGTGTTTCTGCAGTGTGTGTTTGTGTGTACCTGCAGTGTGTGTGTGTGTGTGTACCTGCAGTGTGTGTTTGTGTGTGTACCTGCAGTGTGTGTTTGTGTGTGTATCTGCAGTGTGTGTGTGTACCTGCAGTGTGTGTGTTTCTGCAGTGTGTGTTTGTGTGTACCTGCAGTGTGTGTGTACCTGCAGTGTGTGTTTGTGTATGTACCTGCAGTGTGTGTGTACCTGCAGTGTGTGTTTGTGTGTGTGTGTGTGTGTGTGTGTGTGTGTGTGTGTGTGTGTGTGTGTGTGTTTGTTTGTTTGTTAGTGTTTGGTTTTTCCATGTGTTTTTTTTTCATCCCTTTGGGTGTTTTGACATCCACAT
>NC_060161.1:35802677-35803155 GCF_021292245.1 Micropterus dolomieu
TGTACCTGCAGTGTGTGTGTGTGTGTGTGTGTGTGTGTGTGTGTGTGTACCTGCAGTGTGTGTGTGTGTGTGTGTACCTGCAGTGTGTGTTTGTGTGTGTACCTGCAGTGTGTGTGTACCTGCAGTGTGTGTGTACCTGCAGTGTGTGTGTGTGTGTGTGTGTGTGTGTACCTGCAGTGTGTGTGTGTGTGTGTGTGTGTGTACCTGCAGTGTGTGTCCTCACACCAGAGTAGAGAGTATCTGGATCTGCAGAACGTTTCTCTGGAAGATAATAACACAGATACAGTATAGTGACTCTGACTGAAACAAACACCACAGCTGACACACACACACACACACACACACAAACACACACACACACAGACACACACAGACACACACACAGACACACACACAGACAGACACACACACACACACACACAGACACACACACACACACAGACACACACACACAGACAGATACACACACACACACACA
>NC_060161.1:35803255-35805922 GCF_021292245.1 Micropterus dolomieu
GTCTCCAAGGCAGAAGCCTATCAGAAATACATTCAGCCACATGAATCCAGCACTGTTTTCTGTCTGAGTTCAGCTGAAGAGTGTAGTTCACTGAATTATTAACTGACGAGCACACAGCATGAACTCCTGCAATTTAACTCAACGTGTTTAATGTTTTAACTTTTTAACTTACTGAACTAATAACTTATTTAAAGCATGAACTTAACTTTAAAGACAGCTCACTCCGCGCTCGATGTGAAAACATTATATCACTACAGGTCCCACCAAACTTGAAGGAGAAAGTCCTTTGACAGCAACATAAGAGTTCTTTCACTACGTCTCTGAAAGAAGGACTACAGTTTGTGAGACGGGCCGTAGAAACACCTCTGCTGTGCCGTCCTTCACAGTCCAGACCTCTACCTTGAGCCTGTTGTCACTGCTTGGCAAAACCTTGATAACCGGTCCCATTGTCCATTTCTTTCTTTCAACAAGCCAACATCTCCTTCTCTGACATTCAGCTGGTCTTTTGTCCACTTCAGGCGGCTCTGCAGAGTAGACAGATATTGTCCTTTCCATCTCTTCCAAAAGGTGTCAGCAAGACACTGGACTTGCTTCCACTGCTTTGCGTACAACTGAGCAATAATAAGGTTTCCAGAGGGAGCTACAATAGCACTCGTCTTCTGAGTAAGGAGCGTCGCTGGGGCGAGAACCGCAGGCATTTCTGGGTCGGTGGATACAGACACAAGGGGTTTATGAACGCCATCACCTCCGTGCCATGAAAGTGCTCAGGACGAGTCGGTTTGTCTGAAGCAGCATTTCATCTAGAATGCGCCTGGCAACTCCGATAAGTCTCTCCCAGGAGCCGCCCATGTGGGAAGCATGAGGGGGATTAAAAACCCAGGAGCATCCTTATCCCAGAACAAAGGTACATAGGTAAGGTACTTCCTTACTGTTGTGTCATCTGTGTTCATATCCAACTCCTTACAAGCTCCCACAAAGTTAGTCCCTCTGTCAGACCGCAGCTGGACCACAATCCAGAAAAACCTCCTTAGAGCACTGATATGATAATATTATACATGGACACATCTGAAAATCTACGTTTTGTCCCCCTCACTTTTTCTCATGATCCCTGTGATTTGGGAGTTGGCTCATGGCCGGTGTGGTTTACCACGAGTGACTAGTCAATCAGTCACACACTCCACATAACATGCGACACGACGCAAAGTGTGTGCTGAAAAGTTGAGGCAGGTACAGCAAAAAAACAGCATCAGTATTCCAGACTTTTCTTCAGTGCTGCTGTTACTCACAGCCTAACGTTGAATGAACATTTAGAAAACCAGGCTAATGTCTTTTCAGTTTAAGGCTTTATTGTTCTACTAATACAACTAAAATCCAGTGAGCCACACCATGACACTGCTGGCCGTGCAGCCTGCGTCACTCTTTAACAAGCCGGCAAATAAATACTTTCACTTTCCATTAACGATGTATTAAAAGAGTATTTAGTCTCTTCAGACCAAACGTAAACTTCACACTGTAACATCTAAGTCTGATGATCACTAGAATGATTCTGATATATTAACAGTATCCTGTTGTTGAAAAGAGCATCGCTTTCTTCTGATGGACATCAGCCCGTTTCTTTCACATTGGTTACTATTTGTTCTATAGCGATGTCCGATTTCCATCAGAGCAGAGTACATCCCTGGCGTTGAACAGAGGGGCGGACGTCATGTCGAGGGGAGGCCCTCACCCAGACGAGTGGCGTCTCCATCCCGATCTGGTGGCCCAGATCTGGCTCCGGTTCGGCAGGGCAGAGGTGGATCTGTTTGCCAACAAGGAGAACGCTCATTGCGCACTTGGCGTCCTGGTTTCCCTGTCTTCAGCGGTTGCTGGCGTGACAGCCGTGGAAACTCCCCTGAAGGGGGGACGCTCTCTACTCAGGCGGGGGGTGCAATCAGGAGTTACCCGCTCCTCGCTGAGAGGCGACGCCTGGAGGGCTTAGGTCTCTCCCGGGAGGTGGTTCGCACCATCCAGGGGTCGAGGGCCGCCTCCACTCAGTCCTCTTACTCCTCTAAGTGGTCGGCTTTCCAACGCTGGTGTCTGGACCAGGGGACGGACCCGGTCGCCTGCCCGCTGCCGGCGGTGCTTTCGTTCCTCCAGTTGGTCATGGACAGGGAACTGGCGTTCAGTACGGTTAAAACCCACACTGCCATAGTGGTCAGTTTGTAACGCACTGGGGATACCTTTACTGTCAAAGTCTGACGTATTGTGGGAAGCCCTGCAGCTTCGGTTTTTGACGGGCAGGTATATGATATTTAACAGAAAAGACTGAGTAAGGAGGTGGTTGGGGAGATGGAGGGACAGAACCCAGACCGGATGACAAAATGTTAACATTAAATATTTTTATTTAGGCAAGTTATGTAAATTGATTTCGTGACGTTACGTGTTAACTGAAGTACGTAGTTATTTTAACCTTAACCAAGTACTTTTTGTGCCTAAACCCAACCAAACTGCAACGTTTCACAACTTTAATAACGTGCCGTTTCAAAATGCCGATGTTTCAAAACGCTAGTTTTTTATTGTTAAAGTGTAACCGGACGTTGCATATTTATTGTTGCTAACTGTACGGGAAGTTGTATATTTGTCTTTGCTAAGCGTTGCTAACTTACTAAACGTCAATAAATGATGCAA
>NC_060161.1:35806022-35808615 GCF_021292245.1 Micropterus dolomieu
GACCATCAGACCAGAGCCACATACAGACAGAGTTAGACCATCAGACCAGAGCCACATACAGAGTTAGACCATCAGACCAGAGCCACATACAGAGTTAGTCCATCAGACCAGAGCCACATACAGATAGAGTTAGACCATCAGACCAGAACCACATACAGAAAGAGTTAGACCATCAGACCAGAGCCACATACAGAGTTAGACCATCAGACCAGAGCCACATACAGAAAGAGTTAGACCATCAGACTAGAGCCACATACAGAAAGAGTTAGACCATCAGACCAGAGCCACATGCAGAGAGAGTTAGACCATCAGACCAGAGCCACATACAGACAGAGTTAGACCATCAGACCAGAGCCACATACAGATAGAGTTAGACCATCAGACCAGAGCCACATACAGACAGAGTTAGACCATCAGACCAGAGCCACATACAGAAAGAGTTAGACCATCAGACCAGAGCCACATGCAGAGAGAGTTAGACCATCAGACCAGAGCCACATACAGAGAGAGTTAGACCATCAGACCAGAGCCACATACAGACAGAGTTAGACCATCAGACCAGAGCCACATAGAGACAGAGTTAGACCATCAGACCATAGGCCACATACAGAGTTAGACCATCACACCAGAACCTGGATCAGTGCAGTGATCAGTTTATCATCAGGTCAGCAGGTTAGTTCATATCTATAAACAGGAAGTGATGTCAGTGTCCTGACCTCTGACGCTCAGCCATATCCGAGGAGATTCAGCAGTCTGATCAAAATAACACCAGTAGAGACCTTCATCAGACTGACTGATGTTCCTGATGGTAAACTGTCCTTCAGGTCCAGATCCAAGTTTAGAACCATTCCTGATGAAAAAGGCTTCTAGTGCGACCTGATCTTTGCTTCTACAGCGCAGAGTGACATCACTTCCTTCCACCACAGGAAAAGCTTGGATCTCCAGAATAACCTGAGCATCATCTGAAGAAGAAGAAGAAACACAGTTAGACCACCAGACCAGAGCCTGGAGGAAGAATCAGTAGAACCTGGATCAGTACAGTGATCAGTTTATTATCAGGTCAGCAGGTTAGTTTATATCTTTGAACAGGAAGTGATGTCAGTGTCCTGACCTCTGACCCTCAGCCATCTCCGAGGAGATTCAGCAGTCTGATCAAAATAACACCAGTAGAGACCTTCATCAGACTGACTGATGTTCCTGATGGTAAACTGTCCTTCAGGTCCAGATCCAAGTTTAGAACCATCCCTGATGAAAAAGGCTTCGAGTGCGACCTGATCTTTGCTGCTACAGCGCAGAGTGACATCATTTCCTGCCACCACAGGAAGTGCAGGAATCTCCAGAATAACCTGAGAATCTAAAGAGGAAGAAAACAGTTAGACCATAGTTAGCTACAGTAGTTACTTCAGTCAGCTGTAACGTGGCTGTTTAATCAGCGTAGCTACTGAAAGTGTTGCGTTTGCTGTCACAGGAAAACGTAGCTACAGTAGTTACTTCAGTCAGCTGTAACGTGGCTGTTTAATCCGCGTAGCTACCGAAAGTGTTGTCTTCGCTGTCACAGGAAAACGTAGCTACAATAGTTACTTCAGTCAGCTGTAACGTGGCTGTTTAATCCGCGTAGCTACGGAAAGTGTTGCGTTCGCTGTCACAGGAAAGCGTAGCTACAGTAGTTACTTCAGTCAGCTGTAACGTGGCTGTTTAATCACCGTAGCTACCGAAAGTGTTGTCTTCGCTGTCACAGGAAAACGTAGCTACAATAGTTACTTCAGTCAGCTGTAACGTGGCTGTTTAATCCGCGTAGCTACTGAAAGTGTTGCGTTCGCTGTCACAGGAAAGCGTAGCTACAGTAGTTACTTCAGTCAGCTGTAACGTGGCTGTTTAATCCGCGTAGCTACTGAAAGTGTTGCGTTCGCTGTCACAGGAAAACGTAGCTACAGTAGTTACTTCAGTCAGCTGTTACGTGGCTGTTTAATCACCGTAGCTACCGAATGTGTTGCCTTCGCTGTCACAGGAAAACGTAGCTACAGTAGTTACTTCAGTCAGCTGTAACGTGGCTGTTTAATCAGCGTAGCTACTGAAAGTGTTGCCTTCGCTGTCACAGGAAAACGTAGCTACAGTAGTTACTTCAGTCAGCTGTTACGTGGCTGTTTAATCACCGTAGCTACCAAAAGTGTTGTCTTCGCTGTCACAGGAAAACGTAGCTACAGTAGTTACTTCAGTCAGCTGTTACGTGGCTGTTTAATCACCGTAGCTACTGAAAGTGTTGCGTTTGCTGTCACGGGAAAACTTAGCTACAGTAGTTACTTCAGTCAGCTGTTACGTGGCTGTTTAATCCGCGTAGCTACTGAAAGTGTTGCGTTCGCTGTCACAGGAAAACGTAGCTACAGTAGTTACTTCAGTCAGCTGTTACGTGGCTGTTTAATCACCGTAGCTACTGAAAGTGTTGTCGTCGCTGTCACAGGAAAACGTAGCTCCAGTAGTTACTTCAGTCAGCTGTTACGTGGCTGTTTAATCACCGTAGCTACCGAAAGTGTTGTCTTCGCTGTCACAGGAAAACGTAGCTACAATAGTTACTTCAGTCAGCTGTAACGTGGCT
>NC_060161.1:35808715-35810673 GCF_021292245.1 Micropterus dolomieu
TCAGCTGTAACGTGGCTGTTTAATCACCGTAGCTACTGAAAGTGTTGCGTTCGCTGTCACGGGAAAACGTAGCTACAGTAGTTACTTCAGTCAGCTGTTACGTGGCTGTTTAATCACCGTAGCTACTGAAAGTGTTGCGTTCGCTGTCACGGGAAAACGTAGCTACAGTAGTTACTTCAGTCAGCTGTAACGTGGCTGTTTAATCAGCGTAGCTACTGAAAGTGTTGCGTTCGCTGTCACAGGAAAACGTAGCTACAATAGTAACTTCAGTCAGCTGTAACGTGGCTGTTTAATCACCGTAGCTACCGAAAGTGTTGCGTTCGCTGTCACGGGAAAACGTAGCTACAGTAGCTACTTCAGTCAGCTGTTACGTGGCTGTTTAATCACCGTAGCTACCGAAAGTGTTGCGTTCGCTGTCACGGGAAAACGTAGCTACAGTAGTTACTTCAGTCAGCTGTAACGTGGCTGTTTAATCACCGTAGCTACTGAAAGTGTTGCGTTCGCTGTCACAGGAAAACGTAGCTACAATAGTAACTTCAGTCAGCTGTAACGTGGCTGTTTAATCACCGCAGCTACCGAAAGTGTTTCCTTCGCTGTCACGGGAAAACGTAGCTTCAGTAGCTACTTCAGTCAGCTGTTACGTGGCTGTTTAATCACCGTAGCTACTGAAAGTGTTGCGTTCGCTGTCACGGGAAAACGTAGCTACAGTAGTTACTTCAGTCAGCTGTAACATGGCTGTTTAAGCAGTTCCGTGTCGGTGGCGTTAAGTTAACCGTACGTGCTGAGATCTTTCCCGCCATGAAAACATGTACATGCCAATATTGAACCCTTCAAGAAAGTAGCCCCCGCAGCACATTTTAAGTACACGTATGAAATTTATTTCGCACATGTATTATGTCTAAACGTACAGACACAGCCACTTGGAGAGATTCCCTGAATCCAACAGGAAGTTGGTCATTTTGGATTTAATGGTCCATTTAATGGCGATTTACAGGCTTCGTAGTCTTAAGCCATTGACAAATAAAAGTTGTACAATCTGTGGGTTTTCGTCAAATGGCGTGCGTACCATAAACACATCTACATGCCAATATTCAGTTACAACTGTAGCGCTACCTACTGGCAACAGGAAGTAAGGTCTGTGTGAATCTCATCTTGCGATTTAAACTATATTTTCACAATATGTTCCCCACTTGATGTACTGGGACTGGGACCTTCATGCAGCACCTACAGCAAAGATAATTCAGACCGGCCTCACTCCTCAAAGCTGCTTGCAGCTTTAATTATATTAATCTTCACTCGTGCTTCTCTGCTTGCGTCGGCTTCAACAAGCTGCCAAGTTTCCAGTCGCCACAGTTGTTATTGCAGCCATCTGTGGGCACCCAGAGCTCTGTGACACTACTTCATATTTATACAGAAACTGGACAAAGCAGCAGCCTGCTGGGAGAAAAGTAAGCAAGGAGGTTGAACTACACGGTAAGTTCTGAAAATATGTGTCTGTCGCTTCATTCCAGCTGGTTATATTTAGCTATGAAACAAGTTAGCATCACATAGAGCTGATCGATCAGAACGCCATTTAGGACAGACAGAGAGAGAGCGACAGGTGATCAGACAAACAGATTAAAGGTCTTTTCTTATTCTTTAGTGTCAGTGGTTGTTTTCACTTCAGCTCACCTGCAGGAACAGTCAGCCCAGACAGCTGCAGCAGCACGGACACACCTGCAACAGGAAGTCAGAGGTTACTGAAGGTCAGAGGTGAGTGGTGGGGAGGAGGGGTGGGCTCCTAATAATCCACGAGCTCCCCTTAAAACATGATTTGTGAAATCTCTAAAATGTACAGAGTAAAATAACTGGTTAGGGACGATGCAGAGTGAGCAGAGGTCTGATCTGTCAAAGATGGGCTTTAACTGTGTTACTGTTTGAGTCCTGTTGAGTCCCGGTTTGAAACTAAAATATCAGAA
>NC_060161.1:35810773-35815216 GCF_021292245.1 Micropterus dolomieu
GGGTCTCTGTTCTGGTAACAGAACGGGACTCTATTTTGCAGCGATCTCTGACTCACTCCGGTGGAACTTTTGGATTCTGATTGGTGTCTGTTTTTGTTGATAATAAAAATGTTGGTAAAAGTTCAAGCTTTCTTATCTGGCCCAAGTCTTGAATTTTTACACGACAACACTCTGATAGAGCCACCGTGGTGTGAATGACCTCAGCTGTTCACTGGTGCTCTGCCTGCTCCGTGCTTTCAAATGTCAGATAGTGGACCAAACTACTGTGAGGCAAGGGCGGGGGGGACGAGTCAAAATGTCCCTGTTCTATTAATTTTCTAGGGACAATGTTTGAGGATTTTTATTGTGAACACAAAAGAAATTTGCTCTCGTTGCTCAGGTGCTCTTCAGAAATCATGCATAATATTACCACTATACGATCCTGTGTTTGCTTTGTAATAGTGTGGAGAGAAAAAGACTACAGTACTGTTGCAGTGTGAAAATGTATTTTATTAGTCTTTTGTAATAAGGAAACACTTCCAAGCTAGAGATTTGATGGTTGCATAACACACAGTGACTGACGACTGTGTGCTGTTGATTTTTATACCAGAATAAAAGAGGAACCAGAGACAGAGCAGGTCCTGAGTGGCCGTGCTGTCCTCCTACACCAGACACAAGGGGACACATTCACCATAAGTCCACAGACGGACGCAGAGGGTTACACGACTCGGACATATATAGCAGTTGTAGGTTGCTTTGGATAATAAATGTAAGAAACCCCTCCAAGTGAACGGTGTCATTCAAACTATGATCAATTTGCATAAAGATATCAAAAATAGAACTATTTCTACGCCGTATCATCATTGATGGTAAAAATCATTCAACTGAATATGTAAAAGAAGAAGCTCGACACACAGATTTCAGATGGTGAACTGCAAAAAAAGACAAGTTAACAAGTACTTTTATTTTGAAAGTCTGAGCGGAAGTTGGATGTTTGTATGTTTTGTCTCATGCCCTGACTCCAAGGTTTCCCACTTGGGATAATAAATGAACTGAAGTGAATGGTTCCTCTTTGTATCAACATGTCCTGCTGTGTCAGCTAATTAAAGTGTTGTATTGACTAATGCACATTTACCCTCCCACTACAGTAAGATAGTACGTCTGTGACCCCGTATTTATGTTCTTTTTCTAATTTGGTTTCTCTTTCTTCACTTGCTGCTGTTAGAGCTGTTTTATTCTTGCCAGCTTGAGTTCAGGCTCTGTGGACCTGACTGGGAGTCTTGTTGTTTCCTTTGTATTAGAGGAAACGGAGGGAAGAAACAGGAAGAAATACAATAAATGAAAAAGAGAACGGTTTACTGTAGCAGAAGGCTGAAGTTTGTGTTTAAAGCTTGGGAGTCATTTCATTTCTTGCACTCCAAATGAAATAACTGGTCAGTCACAGGGCAGCGAGTGCTTTTACTGCTGATACTTTAAGTACTTTACCAGGATTCTGCAGGACTTTTACATGTACTGCAGTATTTTCCTTTGTACTGATTCAGCACCTAGTTAGAAGTGGATCAGTTTAACTGCAGCAGCAGCTTCACTCATTCACCAGCTGCTTCGTGTTCACGCTCACAGAGCAGACTGGACTTTATTTATTACAACATTTTACCACAAACGTGTTTCCTGTTTTTCAGAGTCAGAGGAGGGACGGGGAGGAAAGAGTGAGGAACAAAGTTTCCTTTCTGCAATATCTGATAGATGACGGGTTTCCTCTTAATGTCAGGGAGTCATTTCATCATCATCCGAACACAATCAAGCCCACAGCTGATCAACAAACACAAATACATCCACAAATAGCAGCTCTCTGCCTGCTGGTGATCAACAAAGACATTCTGACGCATCAGCTGCTGGAACGTTGTCGACATGAACAGGACTGAATGTGAGATCTGATATGATGTTTCTGACTCCGCCTCCATTCATTATCATTATCATCGTCCTGCTGATTCATTAAGGGCTGCAGCTAACTAGCATGTTTGAGGACATGGCATGATTTATGATGATGTATGTTTATTAATGTGTTTATATGAAGTTTGAAGCTACATATTTTAAACATCAGATGAACCTGGTGTACAGTGAGCGAGCGAGTTTGTGTCAAACTGACTCAACCACAGAGAAGAATCCTCGTGTTGTAACAGATGAACCGTGTGACTGCAGCGCTCAGCTAAAACATTCTTCTGTCACAAATATTAAACATTAAACCGTCTGATAGTTTCTAAGTTTTCAAACTTTGGTTTTTGTTTGAGTGCAGCCTCTGAGATGTGATGCATGGATGGATGAGTGATTGAATGAATGGATGAATAAATGGATGGATGGATGAGTGATTAAATGAATGGATTAATAAATGCATGGATGGATGAGTGATTGAATGAATGGATGAATAAATGGATGGATTGATGAGTGATTAAATGAATGGATTAATAAATGGATGAATAAATGGATGAATAAATGGATGGATGGATGGATGGATGAGTGATTGAATGAATGGATGAATAAATGCATAGATGGATGAGTGATTGAATGAATGGATGAATAAATGCATGGATGGATGAGTGATTGAATGAATGGATGAATAAATGCATGGATGGATGAGTGATTGAATGAATGGATGAATAAATGGATGGATGGATAGTATCTGTGTGTTGGACTCACCGAGCAGCAGAGACACAGATGAAGCCTTCATGTTGTCTGGATGTCGACTGTCAGTCAGTTTGAACAGCAGAGTGACGCCTTCAGCTTCACTTCCTTATTAACACACTCAGCGCATCATTGGCTGCGCTGCATGATACCCTGCTGCTCATGATTGGTGCTTCAGGAAGCTGCTCTCCACTTCACCAGGTAGCCCCGCCCTCAACGCTATGAACCAATCACAACAGCAGAAAGGTCAGCTGTCTGAACCAATAATTAGTTTATTTATTATCATGTGTCTCAGCTCGTGTGGTTATATACCTGTAGCTGAGGCCCCTGTATAGCTGAGGGCCCACTGTTGCTGAGGCCCTGTGAAGCTGGGGCTCCTCTGTGGCTGAGGCCCTGTGAAGTAGGGGCTCCTCTGTGGCTGAGGCCCTGTGTAGCAGGGGCCCACTGTAGCTGAGGCCCAGTGTAGCAGGGGCCCCTCTGTGGCTGAGGCCCTGTGAAGCAGGGGCCCCTCTGTAGTTGAGGGCCCACTGTAGCTGAGGCCCAGTGTAGCAGGGGCCCACTGTAGCTGAGGCCCAGTGTAGCAGGGGCTCCTCTGTGGCTGAGGCCCTGTGTAGCAGGGGCCCACTGTAGCTGAGGCCCAGTGTAGCAGGGGCTCCTCTGTGGCTGAGGCCCTGTGTAGCAGGGGCCCCTCTGTGGCTGAGGCCCTGTGAAGCAGGGGCCCCTCTGTAGTTGAGGGCCCACTGTAGCTGAGGCCCAGTGTAGCAGGGGCCCACTGTAGCTGAGGCCCAGTGTAGCAGGGGCTCCTCTGTGGCTGAGGCCCTGTGTAGCAGGGGCCCACTGTAGCTGAGGCCCAGTGTAGCAGGGGCTCCTCTGTGGCTGAGGCCCTGTGTAGCAGGGGCCCCTCTGTGGCTGAGGCCCTGTGAAGCAGGGGCCCCTCTGTAGTTGAGGGCCCACTGTAGCTGAGGCCCAGTGTAGCAGGGGCCCACTGTAGCTGAGGCCCAGTGTAGCAGGGGCTCCTCTGTGGCTGAGGCCCTGTGTAGCAGGGGCCCACTGTAGCTGAGGCCCAGTGTAGCAGGGGCTCCTCTGTGGCTGAGGCCCTGTGTAGCAGGGGCCCCTCTGTGGCTGAGGCCCTGTGAAGCAGGGGCCCCTCTGTAGTTGAGGGCCCACTGTAGCTGAGGCCCAGTGTAGCAGGGGCCCCTCTGTGGCTGAGGCCTTGTGTAGCTGAGGCCCCTCTGCAGCTGAGGCCCTGTGTAGGTGGGTCAGTCAAAACGAGCACCTGTTATCAACAACTCAGAGTCTCAATTCTCAATCTAATCAACAGGAACAGGATTAAAACAATACCTGGTCCAATATTATTTCACAGCTCGTGGTTTCACTGGAAGTTGAATGTAGTGCTGCTGGCTGTGTGCAGTGTTTGCTTTAACAAAATGGCCAAGTAGGGCCCCTCACCACAAAGGCAGGATGATGAAACACGCTTTCACTCAGGCTGTAACTTGAGGAGAAAGTCGGCTTGATGGTTCTTCCAATGGCAAACTTCTCCATGACTGTGATAATGAAGTCACGTAGCTGCTGAATCAGCTGGCTTTTGATGGACAGCATGGCCAAAGCCCTGAGGCGTGGCTGGCCCTTGGCAAGTGAACGTTTTTGGAAATGTGTCTTGTCAGCCGACTCATCGTGGACGTACAGTGCTGTTTCACATTTTCCACACAGTTTCCTAAATGTTATGATCCGACTGAGCACGTACCTGTTTTCCTCCACCTGCTTGTTTTGCTGCTTAATTGAGCC
>NC_060161.1:35815316-35821869 GCF_021292245.1 Micropterus dolomieu
TCTGACTCCGCCTCCATTCATTATCATTATCATCGTCCTGCTGATTCATTAAGGGCTGCAGCTAACTAGCATGTTTGAGGACATGGCATGATTTATGACGATGTATGTTTATTAATGTGTTTATATGAAGTTTGAAGCTACATATTTTAAACATCAGATGAACCTGGTGTACAGTGAGCGAGCGAGTTTGTGTCAAACTGACTCAACCACAGAGAAGAATCCTCGTGTTGTAACAGATGAACCGTGTGACTGCAGCGCTCAGCTAAAACATTCTTCTGTCACAAATATTAAACATTAAACCGTCTGATAGTTTCTAAGTTTTCTAACTTTGGTTTTTGTTTGAGTGCAGCCTCTGAGATGTGATGCATGGATGGATGAGTGATTGAATGAATGGATGAATAAATGGATGAATAAATGCATGGATGGATGAATGATTGAGTGAATGGATGAATAAATGCATGGATGGATGAGTGATTGAGTGAATGGATGAATAAATGCATGGATGGATGAGTGATTGAATGAATGGATTAATAAATGCATGGATGGATGAGTGATTGAATGAATGGATGAATAAATGCATGGATGGATGGATGAGTGATTGAATGAATGGATGAATAAATGCATGGATGGATGAGTGATTGAATGAATGGATGAATAAATGGATGGATGGATGAGTGATTGAATGAATGGATGAATAAATGCATGGATAGATGAGTGATTGAATGAATGGATGAATAAATGCATGGATGGATGAGTGATTGAATGAATGGATGAATAAATGGATGGATGGATGAGTGATTCAATGAATGGATGAATAAATGCATGGATGGATAAATGCATGGATGGATGAGTGATTGAATGAATGGATGAATAAATGCATGGATGGATGAGTGATTGAATGAATGGATGAATAAATGCATGGATGGATGAGTGATTGAATGAATGGATGAATAAATGCATGGATGGATAGTATCTGTGTGTTGGACTCACCGAGCAGCAGAGACACAGATGAAGCCTTCATGTTGTCTGGATGTCGACTGTCAGTCAGTTTGAACAGCAGAGTGACGCCTTCAGCTTCACTTCCTTATTAACACACTCAGCGCATCATTGGCTGCGCTGCATGATACCCTGCTGCTCATGATTGGTGCTTCAGGAAGCTGCTCTCCACTTCACCAGGTAGCCCCGCCCTCAACGCTATGAACCAATCACAACAGCAGAAAGGTCAGCTGTCTGAACCAATAATTAGTTTATTTATTATCATGTGGTTATATACCTGTAGCTGAGGCCCTGTGAAGCAGGGGCCCCTCTGCAGCTGAGGCCCTGTGAAGCAGGGGCCCCTCTGTAGCTGAGGCCCTGTGTAGCTGAGGCCCCTCTGCAGCTGAGGCCCTGTGAAGCAGGGGCCCCTCTGCAGCTGAGGCCCTGTGAAGCAGGGGCCCCTCTGTAGCTGAGGCCCTGTGTAGCTGAGGCCCCTCTGCAGCTGAGGCCCTGTGAAGCAGGGGCCCCTCTGCAGCTGAGGCCCTGTGAAGCAGGGGCCCCTCTGTAGCTGAGGCCCTGTGTAGCTGAGGCCCCTCTGCAGCTGAGGCCCTGTGAAGCAGGGGCCCCTCTGCAGCTGAGGCCCTGTGAAGCAGGGGCCCCTCTGTAGCTGAGGCCCTGTGTAGCTGAGGCCCCTCTGCAGCTGAGGCCCTGTGAAGCAGGGGCCCCTCTGCAGCTGAGGCCCTGTGAAGCAGGGGCCCCTCTGTAGCTGAGGCCCTGTGTAGCTGAGGCCCCTCTGCAGCTGAGGCCCTGTGAAGCAGGGGCCCCTCTGCAGCTGAGGCCCTGTGAAGCAGGGGCCCCTCTGTAGCTGAGGCCCTGTGTAGCTGAGGCCCCTCTGCAGCTGAGGCCCTGTGAAGCAGGGGCCCCTCTGCAGCTGAGGCCCTGTGAAGCAGGGGCCCCTCTGTAGCTGAGGCCCTGTGTAGCTGAGGCCCCTCTGCAGCTGAGGCCCTGTGAAGCAGGGGCCCCTCTGCAGCTGAGGCCCTGTGAAGCAGGGGCCCCTCTGTAGCTGAGGCCCTGTGTAGCTGAGGCCCCTCTGCAGCTGAGGCCCTGTGAAGCAGGGGCCCCTCTGCAGCTGAGGCCCTGTGAAGCAGGGGCCCCTCTGTAGCTGAGGCCCTGTGTAGCTGAGGCCCCTCTGCAGCTGAGGCCCTGTGAAGCAGGGGCCCCTCTGCAGCTGAGGCCCTGTGAAGCAGGGGCCCCTCTGCAGCTGAGGCCCTGTGTAGGTGGGTCAGTCAAAACGAGCACCTGTTATCAACAACTCAGATTCTCAATCTAATCAACAGGAACAGGATTAAAACAATACCTGGTCCAATATTATTTCACAGCTCGTGGTTTCACTGGAAGTTGAATGTAGTGCTGCTGGCTGTGTGCAGTGTTTGCTTTAACAAAATGGCCAAGTAGGGCCCCTCACCACAAAGGCAGGATGATGAAACACGCTTTCACTCAGGCTGTAACTTGAGGAGAAAGTCGGCTTGATGGTTCTTCCAATGGCAAACTTGATAATGAAGTCACGTAGCTGCTGAATCAGCTGGCTTTTGATGGACAGCATGGCCAAGGCCCTGAGGCGTGGCTGGCCCTTGGCAAGTGAATGTTTTTGGAAATGCATCTGAATATTCCCAGATTCAAAGAGTCAGCCGACTCATCGTGGACGTACAGAGCTGTTTCACATTTTCCACACAGTTTCCTAAATGTTATGATCCGACTGAGCACGTACCTGTTTTCCTCCACCTGCTTGTTTTGCTGCTTAATTGAGCGCCTGCATGCGCTGTCAATATGGACAGCGATGATTTCCATTCCAAGAAAGCCCAATTTCAAAGCATAGCAGAAAAATGAAGATGAAGAAAGGCAAAGGATGATCTCCATCAAAGCCAGAGGTGCGATGGACCTAACCTGTAGCTATCTGCAAACTAGTAGCTCTCATCAACACAGTCCAATACACAGGATCCCTTACCCAATCACAATGTTAGAAACGTGATAACTGTCTAAATGGATGAATCGGACACAAGCAAACAAATAACTTCAAATAAACATGACTGTCTGTCACACCTCAGAATGATGGATGTACATTTTGACATAGATCCATAGCATCTATCTTCAGTATCTGTCTATAGCCGCTTTCATACAGAGATCCTGTACAAAACATGGAAAGAATATCCACCAATACGCCACACTCGCTCATTCATACTAAACAAACGTTTCCGGCAAAATCCCGTACCATGTGTGATCTGGCTTTCCTGAGCCGGCCACATAGAAAAAGACTTTTACGTATACCACAACCCCCGGCATGCCCACTGTGGCTTTTCATACAGACATTCTATTACTACCAACAATCCTAGAAGCTGATCAAATCTGACCCCCCTTTCCAGCTTTGAACTTTTCATACAGCGCAGCGGGCCAGCATATTGACAAAATATTTCCAGAAAATAACGCAGTGTGAAAGCTCCTTATGAGATCTACAACATCTATCTAAGACATCTATCATTAGCATATAAAATCTACCTACCTCTATAGCATATATGTCATCTATCTATCTATCTATAGCATCGAAAACATCTATGACATATCAATAGTGTCTATCTAGATGTAAATGTAAATGTAAAGCGCCGTACTTGTATAGCGCCTTTCTAGTCTTTTCGACCACTCAAAGCACTTTTACACTAGATCTGCATTCACCAGTCAAACACATTCATAGGCCTGATTATTGTTATAAACTCACAGTAAGCTCACGCAGTCTACCGGAGGTAGATTGTGTCTGACTTGACGGCGCTGTTTTTATTCCCCTATCTATCAAGTCGGCGAAAGTCAGCCAGTTATCTCAAACGCACCTGTTGACGACCAGTTACACAGCGTGCTTCGAGTTAACATGGCTCTCCTTATTAGCTGGGCTCCTTACATGCTCGCTAATAACTGTTTTGAAGAGGGGTCTCCGACATTGACAGCGTTGTGTTGGACAGATTTGTGCAGCAGTGTTTATGATATCAACCATTCAATTCACGGGTCTGTCCATGTTTGTGAGAGAGAGAAAGAGAGAGAGAGCGAGTGACCGAGTGAGAGGATGTGCAGAGCGAATATGTGCTGCCATCAAAAATGATTTTAAAATGGGTCGCCAAATTTACTTGGGCGGCTGTTAATCTACCTGGGTGGCCCGCCCAAGTAAAGCCTATGTATGGGAAACACTGTAGTGAATGATCATTATTGATTATATAGTGTAAATAGTTTGTTAATACTTCTACAATACTGCATATGTTCTCTTATATTCCTTTGTGCTGCTATGTCAACCGAAATTTCCCCTACAGTGTATTAATAAAGTTATATCTTATCTTATCTTATCTATCTAGAGCATCTATTATAGCCTGTACATGGTTGAAAGGCTCTGTAAGGTGGCCACTGGTGACAATGAAGAAATGTGCTATGCACATTGGTAGTAATACTTCTCATAACAACTTCTGTTCGAACAGCTACTACGGCGGAGAAGGCAATTAACACCCGCTACCGAGCGCAGAACAAGGAAGAAGACATAGAAACAAATGTGTTGCTGAAGGAGATGAAGTTGCTACACACAAAGATGGATAATATTGAAAGGCAGTTGAACAGTAAAGTTGACAGCATGCATGGATCCCTGAAAAAAGTTATGAAAGCTGAGCTGAAGAAGTCGGTTAAAGAAATAAGGGAAAGAATTGACCTAGAAATCGGGATCTTAAAATCACGGCTGGATTCTCTCAAAGAAAAAATATGGACCTCCAGCCAAAAACTCTCTAATAAATTCGATCCTGACGTGTCAGTCGTTGTGATGGGTTTGCCTTACAATGCTGGAGAAGATACTAGAGATCAGCCTGGAATGTGATCCGATACCCAACATTGCTGGAGTGTTGAGAATGTGAGCAAGAGGACCGGTGTGGTAAAGACTACGGTGGAGGAAAAGGTGGCGGTGCTTAGGTCCAAACAAAAGCTGAAGAGCAACAGTCGGTTTAAAAAGGTTTATTTTTGATCAGCTAAATCCCATACTGATCGTATGCTTGAGCTCAATTTTAAAGCACTTCTTCAGGAGATAGGACTTTTATGTCTCAGGGAGTGGCCATCTGATGAAGCCGGCCAATTCCGAGGTAAAAACCCCTAAAACCGCCCGAGCTGGTTCTCCGACACAGTTCTTTCCACAGATCCTTTTTGTTTTTTGTCTCTGGCACATTGGAACGTTAATGGCTGGACTACTTTGAACTGTAATCTCAGAATTTCACTATTGCAGAATCTAAATCCTGATATTACCTCATTAAATGAAATGCATCTATTACGCGATGGTTAAACTGATTTTCTGATTACTCTTAGTTTGGTATACTTTTTGCTTTATTCGTGAATGATTTAGCTCAACAAATTATGGATGTTAATTTAGGAGTATCCCTTGATGATACAAAACTGGGAATTTTATTATATGCAGATGATATAATCTTACTGACTGGGTCTGAATTACAGAAAATGTTAAATGTGGTTAATCTGTGCACATATAATGCTTTTTAGAAAGAAAGGCACAGAAACAAGTACAAATTCATTTAGTTTTGGCTCAGTCACTTTAGACGATGTTAGTGCAAATAAATATCTGGGTTTCTTTCTTGATAATTTCTGAGGTTGGTATTAAGTTTCTCATTGACCCTGGCAGGAGAGCCCTTTTTTGAATAAAATGAAAGTATGTAAGGAACTTGGATATTCTACATATACTCGACTTTATGAAGCATGCATTTCTCCTATACTGAACTATGCTGCAGGGGTGTGGGACCTGAAAGAATACAGAATAGAGCTAAACGATGTTTTCTGAGGGTTCATAAATTTGCTCTGATCCTAGCAATTCAGGGAGATATGGGCTGGGTACCAGGAGCTGTACAGAGAAAATGTGAAAAGGTACGACTGTAGAACCGTCTAATCAAAATGGATGAAGACAGAGTAAATAAGAGAGTATTTGGGTGGTTAGTATTGATGACGTATATCTATAGTATTTATCTGTAACATCTATCTTTAGCATCTATGACATTCATCTATAATATCTATATATAGCAATTATCTATAGCATCCATCTATGACATCTATCTATAGCATTTGTCTATGGCGCAAATCTATAGAATTTCTCTATGACATTTATCTATGATATCTATATATAGCAATTATCAATAGCATCCATCTTTAACATCTTTCTTTGGCATTTATCTATGACATCTATCTATGATATCTATATACAGGTGCTGGTCATATAATTAGAATATCATCAAAAAGTTAATTTATTTCAGTAATTCCATTCAAAAAGTGAAACTTGTATAATGTATACATTCATTCCACACAAATCAGTATCTCAGAAAATTAGAATATTGTGAAAAGGTTCAATATTGAAGACACCTGATGCCACACTCTAATCAGCTAATTAACACAAAACACCTACAAAGGCCTTTAAATGGTCTCTGTCTAGTTCTGTAGGCTTCACAATCATGGGGAAGACTGCTGACTTGACAGCTGTCCAAAAGACGACCATTGACACCTTGCA
>NC_060161.1:35821969-35826091 GCF_021292245.1 Micropterus dolomieu
GCCAGCAAACTGGCCTGACCTTAACCCTATAGAAAATCTATGGGCTATTGTGAAGAGGAAGATGCGATACGCCAGACCCAACAATGCAGAAGAGCTGAAGGCCACTATCAGAGCAACCTGGGCTCTCATAACACCTGAGCAGTGCCACAGACTGATGGACTCCATGCCACGCCGCATTGCTGCAGTAATTCAGGCAAAAGGAGACCCAACTAAGTATTGAGTGCTGTACATGCTCATACTTTTCATGTTCATACTTTTCAGTTGGCCAACATTTCTAAAACTCCTTTTTTTGTATTGGTAATATTCTAATTTTCAGAGATACTGAATTTGGGATTTTCATTAGTTGTCAGTTTTAATCATCACAATTAAATGAAATAAACATTTGAAATATATCAGCCTGTGTGTAATGAATGAATATAATATCCAAGTTTCACTTTTTGAATGGATTTACTGAAATAAATCAACTTTTTGATGATATTCTAATTATATGACCAGCACCTGTATAGCAATTTTCTATAACATCCATCAATAGCATCTATCTATGACATATATGTATAGTATCTGTCTATAGCATTTATCTATGACGTATATCTTTAGCATCTATGACATTTATCTATGATATCTATATATAGCAATTATCTATAGCGCCCATCTATGACATATATCTATAGCATCTATCTATGACATCTATCTATATTATCTAGCTATAGTCTTTGATACTATCTTGTCTTTATTTGTGTATTTTGTTTTGAAGTAATCCAAAAGTGCAAAAAAATTACATTACTGATTAAATTTTTTAACAAGTAATTAATGATTGTACTGGATTACATTTTTAAAGTAACCCTCCCAACCCTGGCAGGCAGGCAGCATCTTAACACATGGAAGGTTGTTAGAGTAGGCAGAAACACAACGTTAGAAGCGGATCACTAGAAATACACAATAAGACAAGGTTCAAAGTAGGTTGGAGCAGCTGTACCAGGGAAGGTAAACTGACAAACTGTCAAAGAGTGGGAGAGGAGCCGGAGTGCTTTACTGCATGGGTTGATGATCCACGGGTGGGTGAAGCTGCAGGTGGAGACGAGCCAGGAACCGGAGCCAGACACGCCCACAAACACACACAGACAGGACATGACAGACCAAACTGACAGACAGCAGGGAAGGGAAAACAGGGGAAACATAAGGAAGGAGGACAAGGCAAGGCCAAATCATGACACTATCAATAACATCTCACTATAACATCAATCACTGACACCTATACCATCTATCAGTGGTATCTATCAATAGCATCTATATCAATGGATGAGAACCAGAGGGCATTAGTGACATTTCACCAACTTTACAGGACAGCCAAAAAAAATGACCATAGTTCAAACTGACTAAGTTTTTCACATGTGCCTTTTTTGCACTAATATTTTGTTCCATTTTATATAAAAACATGAGTGTATCTGATAACAATATGAACATAGTATTACTTTAATGAGTTTAAAAGACAATCTATTGTGATAAAATAAAATATCACACAAAAGGTCCTTACATCAAATTAGTTAATGTAACGTGATTCATTATGAATAGTACAATAACAATTTGGCCAGATGGGCTATTGAAAAGCCTTTACAGATTCCTTTGTAATAATAAAAAATATGAAAGCAAATGACTTTTATTAACTGAATGATTCTGCAGACGGGTGTGTGTATATTTATATAGTACTACAATTTGGCTTTGGTTTGTAGTAGTATTAGGTTACATGTCACAGTAGCCAATGAAATTATCTGGTGTATAAAATCAAGCACCTAGACATGCAGACTGCTTCTACAAATATTTGTGAAAGAATGGGTCGCTTTCAGGAGCTCAGCGAATTCAAGCGTTGTACCATGATAGGTTTCCACTACAATAAGTCCATTTTTGAAATTTCCTCACTACTAAATATTCCATGGTCAACTGTCAAACAAATCACAGAGCGGAGGAGTCAGTGCATGCTGAGGCGCACAGTGCGCAGAAGTCACCAACTTTCTGCAGAGTCAGTAGCTCCAAATGTCGTGTAGCCTTCGGATTAGCTCAATGCAAAGCGTCGGATGCAGTGGTGTAAAGCAGGCCACCACTGGACACTAGAGCAGTGGAGACGTGTTCTCTGGAGTGACGAATCACGCTTCTCTGTGTGGCAGAAGAACCTGACTGCATTGTGCCAAGTGTAAAGTTTGGTGGATGGTTATGGTTTGGGGTTTTTACTCAGGGATTGGGCTTGGCCCCATAGTTCCAGTGAAAGGAACTGTTCAGAGACATTTTCAATTTCCCAACTTTGGGAAAGTTTCAGTTTGGAGATGGCCCATTCCTGTTCCAACATGACTGTGGCACCAGAGCACAAAGCAAGGTCCTTAAAGATATGGATGAGCGAGTTTGGTGTCGAGAACTTGACTGGCCTGCATAGAGTCCTGATCCCAACCTGACAGAACACCTTTGGGATGAATTAGAGCAGAGACTGCGAGCCAAGCCTTCTCATCTGTGCCTGACCTCACAAATTCAATTCAATTCAATTCAATTTTATTTATATAGCGCCAAATCACAACAACAGTTATCTCTGAGTGCTTTTCATAAAAGAGCAGGTCTAGACCGAACTCTGTGATGATATTTACAGAAGCCCAACAGTTCCCACCAAGAGCAGCACTAGGCGACAGAGGCAAGGAAAAACTTCCTTTTAAGAGGCAGAAACCTCGAGCAGAACCATGGCTCAGGGTGGGCGGCCATCTGCCACCACCGGTTGGGGTGAAGGAGAGAGAGCGAGAGAGAGAGAGGGAGAGAGACAAATGAGTTTCTAAAAGAATGTTCAAAGATTCCCATGAACACACTCCTGTGGAAACCTTCCCAGAAGACAAAGGGTGGGCCAACTCCACATTTAACCCTACGGATTAATGAATGAATGAGATGTTATTGACCTTCATGTGAAAGTGAAGGCAGGCGACCCAAAACTTTTGGCAATATAGTGTATGTCAGGGTTGTCACAGCTGCGACACAGACCTACCAGTCCGAGACCCACTGTCTGAGTGAAAAGAGACTCTTTCATGATGAGACAATGTTTATACTGACGTTGTTCTCGCTGTGAGTAAAAAGCTCTAAGCTGAGACATTCAATATGATTATTGACAGTTTGCTGTCAGGACTGAACAAACACCTGGATGCAAATATAAATGAGCGTTTTGGTGCCCTGCTGGCAGGGGCATAGGAGCGACTTTGAACCTGGACGCTGAAATGCCCCCACAATTATTTTTTTTTAAATAAAGTACTTAAAAGCTCATTTCTAATGACTTTTGAAAACAGAATCTACCTAAGTGTGGCTCAAAGAGGGTATATGCAGTGACAGAAGATGGAGAATAGACTGAGGAGCACGGTCAGAGAGACGGACTATAATGTAACTAGAACATGTCCCCCCATGTATGTATGTACTGAACCATGAGAATGTAGTTTAACCGCTGAACCACAGCACAAGTGTGAACCTGATAAAGATGTTCTGTCGACTCACTTCTGCTTTCCATTTCTCCATCTGGTTATTTTCTCTTCCATATTGTCATGACAACTGGCCACTGAGCTTAATAATGCTGCTAAATGACAAGATACTTATCGACTGTTCTGTCACGCAAAGTCACTCTGGGTTCTGGGAACCAGGTCCAAATTTAAATGTTAAAATCATACAATAACATAAGGGAATTTATATAAAGAGAAAGTTGAGTCATTAAATCATAATAAAAATAAGGAAGTGAGTAAATTATATTTAGATGTATACAGAGTTTCCTGGCAGGGCGCTTCACCCCTTCACACATTTGTTCAGTAGGATAGAAACACAAACGAGCCGTTACTAAAACACCAGAATATAACAGAAACTACAACAGTTCCTGTCGGTGAGTTTAGCTGCCAGAGGGACTCTATAGCGCCTCCTGGAGCTCTGCAGGACTCTCCTCGCCTTCTTCCTCGTCCTTCCTGTGAAACGCTGAGTTCAGGGCTTTAACACAGTCCTGGAAAGTGTTTTCTTAGATCTGCAGGTCAGGTGACCGCAGCAGGTCAGGAAACTGAAAACTCAACAATAGTTTTGTACAGTAGCTGTGAAATCTGCTGACTAACACTGAGGCCGCTG
>NC_060161.1:35826111-35828769 GCF_021292245.1 Micropterus dolomieu
GAATGCTACTTCTACTGAGTGTTATAAAATATTAATGACTAACAGCCATAGAATAGGCTATATTCTTAGAATCAGTTATCCCCATTGATGAACCCCGTGAAGGATATTATAGCGTTTAAAAGCATTATCTGGAGGTGCAGGCAAAACACCAGATATTACCTTAACATGGCTGGTAGCAGTTTGCCCGCTTTAAAAACACATTTCTGCGAACCTCTCTCCATTTTTCTAAGATCAGTGGCCATGAGAATGTAATTTAACCGCTGAACCACAGCACAAGTGTGAACCTGATTAAGATGTTTTGTCGACTCACTTCTGCTTTCCATTTCTCCATCTGCTTATTTTCTCTTCCATATTGTCATGACAACTGGCCACTGAGCTTAATAATGCTGCTAAATGACAAGATACTTATCGACTGTTCTGTCACGCAAAGTCACTCTGGGTTCTGGGAACCAGGTCCAAATTTAAATGTTAAAATCATACAATAACATAAAGGAATATAAAAATAGAGAAAGTTGAGTCATTAAATCATAATAACAATAAGGAACTGAGTAAATTATATTTAGATGTATACAGAGTTTCCTGGCAGGGCGCTTCACCCCTTCACACATTTGCTCAGTAGAATAGAAACACAAACGAGCCGTTACTAAAACACCAGAATATAACAGACACTACAACAGTTCCTGTCGGTGAGTTTAGCTGCCAGAGGGACTCTATAGCGCCTCCTGGAGCTCTGCAGGACTCTCCTCGCCTTCTTCCTCGTCCTTCCTGTGAAACGCTGAGTTCAGGGCTTTAACACAGTCCTAGAAAGTGTTTTCTCAGATCTGCAGGTCAGGTGACCGCAGCAGGTCAGGAAACTGAAAACTCAACAATAGTTTTGTACAGTAGTTGTGAAATCTGCTGACTAACACTGAGGCCGCTGAGTTTCCTCAGAAGATCAAGTCACTGTGAACTTGACAATATGTCCAGAGCAGCTGGAGTCCACACCTGTACCCAGGTGTTTACAGTCTCAACATGTTGCCATCAGGTTAAACTGGATCTGTCTACAGAGAGAACTATGATGGTTTCTAGCTGGCTGATGTCTGAAGGCCTTAGTGTGGGCAGATAGGCGGCTTCACCTGATGTTCAGCATACTGAACAGCCTGAGATGCCTCTCATGGATCATAAAGAGAGGTAACAGCACAGCCTGGTGGACAGCACCCCCCTCTGTGTTAGTAGAGAACATTAATTGTCCACTTGGTTTTGACACTGTTTAGCAAAATGTTAGGACAGTGAGAAAATATTAAACTATTCTGAAAATGAAGTGACAGATTAGAGAAATAAACCTCACTCCGATGCCTCACTTGTGGCCGTCCTATTCTTTGTGAACATGAGACAGTAGAGAGAGTAAAATGAGCACTCACTGCTATTCAATTCAATTTTATTTATATAGCGCCAAATCACAACAACAGTTATCTCACAGCGCTTTTCATAAAGAGCAGGTCTAGACCGTACTCTGTGATGCTATTTACAGAAGCCCAACAGTTCCCACCAAGAGCAGCACTAGGAGACAGAGGCAAGGAAAAACTTCCTTTTAAGAGGCAGAAACCTCGAGCAGAACCATGGCTCAGGGTGGGTGGCCGAGAGAGAGAGAGGGAGAGGGAGAGAGAGAGAGAGAGGGAGGCAGAGAGAGGGAGAGAGAGAAAGAGAGAGAGGGATGGAAGGAGAGAGAGAGGGGAGGCAGGCAGCCTACACAACATATCCACACAGAGGTTTGTGGTTCCTAGAGTCTCCAAAAGTAGACTAGGAGCCAGAGCGTTCAGCTATCAAGCTCCTCTCCTGTGGAACCAGGTTCCAGTTTGGGTTCAGGAGGCAGACACCATCTCCACATTTAAGAGTAGGCTTAAGACTTTCCTCTTTGATAAAGCTTATAGTTAGGGCTGGCTCAGGTGAGTCCTGAACCATCCCTTAGTTATGCTGCTATAGGCCTAGACTGCCGGGGGATTTCCCATGATGCACTGAGCTCCTCTCTCCTCTACTTTCTCTCCCTCTGTATGCAACCTTATCCCATTATTGCATGTTACTAACACAACTTCTCCCCTTTCTGGTAGTCTTGTGCTTTCTCGTCCCTCTTGTTACAACCCAGCTCGTTAGGGTAGGGCAGTAACAAGGTATTTGGGTTAAATTAAGGTGGTAAGGACAACTGAATTCAGGTTTGAGTCAAAGTTTAATTAAATGAGTTGTCTCCAAAAAAAAAACACAACAAAAGGAGGCTATGTAGGTGCTGACAAAAAAAACACTTAACAAAAGGAGGTCAGTACCTACATGCCGTACAGGAATGTAGTGTAACCAAACAAACAATTTTCCCCCTTAAAGGGTGCCACTCACACTCTAGTTCACAAAGGTATTTACTGACAAGAGTCACTTAAGCCGGCAAACAACAAACAGATCAGATTTAAACACTCAAGACATTCACAGGGGTACACAACCAACAACAAGGCGAACTGATCACTGGCTCACAGTCGCCTCGAACTGCAGGAACACAAACTATTTGTAGGCCAGCTGGTGTTGATTGGTGAGTTCTGGTTGGCAGGTTCGGTAGGATCCTCGGCCACACCAATCAGACGCCAGCAAACAGCAACCAGGAAGTGGGTGGTTCCAGGTCCAGGGGAACCAATCCTC
>NC_060161.1:35828869-35832051 GCF_021292245.1 Micropterus dolomieu
ATCAACTGATCGACTAATATAACATGATTTTCTACACGGAATCGTGTATGGAAGAAAAACACTGCCGTCCTGGCTACTGACAGACGACCCTGACGACCTCTAATGACCCCTGACCTCGGGCAGACAGCGGCTGAAGTTCCTAGCTGAGGTCTTCCAGACGTCTTCACTGACCTTCTGTCTGATCCTGAACTGATCTGGACTCCACGTCGGACGGCGACACCTGAGTTCCAGGTGATCTTCGGTGGGGGTCAGTAACATGTGACTGGTGATGTAGCTTCACCTGCACAAACACGACCAGGTGAGGTTTGACTCAACTGATCCAACTGGAGGAAAGAAAACATCTTACTGAAAGCTCACCTGACCTCAGACCTGCTTTCAGTCAGCTGTCACCACGTCTCCCTTTGCTTTGTTTCTGCTGTGAAGCTCCGCCCCCTGCCTGCTCTTGTCCAATCAGCTGTCACAGGCCCTCACCTGCACCTCAACACTGTCCTACCTCTGAAACACACACACCTACCTGTCTCTCTCTCTCTCTCTACCTCCTTTTGTCTCTCCCTCTCATCCAGCTGCAGCTCGTCTTCTACTCGTCGTCGTCGTCCTCCTCGTCTTCGTCCTCTCCTTCGTCGTCCTCCTCTTCCTCCCCTCCCTGAGCTGAAGAGCCGGGGTTCCTGGCGTACGTGCCGCCGCCGCGGTACGCCACCATGTCCTGTCAGACAGACGGGTAAATGTTTATTACACCGCCAACAGTTGTCTGGGCTCTCTGCACCTGTCCGTCATAGTGCAGCGCTCTGTATTCTGGCCTTAGTGAAGGAAACACTCAGACTGCAGCCCGGCTTTTAACTCGCACTAAGAGGAGTGACCACATCACATGAATAATCTTTTATTACTTTTATTCATTTATATTTTCAGTAAGGATCTTGTTTGTTTCAACATTACAGCACTTTGTAACTCGGCTTTGAAAAGTGCTATAAAATAAAGTTAATATTATTATTATTATTCCTACAGCCCTAATTGTTACTACCCGTGCGTCTCTGTCTGAGTCTCACCCGGTCGTATTTCTCTCGTAGTTTCTGGGCCTTCTCCTCGTAGGGCAGCTTCTCAGACTGGGACAGTTTGCTCCACATCTCTCCCAGCTTCTTGGCACAGTCTCCTATAGACAGACCAGGGTACTGCTGCTTCACGCTGGGACGGTACTCGCTGCAGAACACGAAGAACGCAGACCTGCACGCACACAGACAGAGTTAACGCTCATCATGGAACGGAGACGCTTTGTTGCTGAATCCGGTTCAGCCCTGAAACAAACTACATCCAATTTTACTAAATAATATAAATAACCAGCGGGACAAATTCAAACCGCTTGTTGAACCAAAGATACTATTTCCTGATTCATTCACGTCAGGTATTAAGCACTAAGATCTGCTCCCGGAGGCCCTGAACTAAACCCAGAGAGCCTCTTCAGCAGAGATCCAGACTGGTTCAGACTGGTCCCTGTGCTGCCCTCTGCTGGCCCAGCAGCTGAACATGAATCTCTCTGTATGGGTTACACAGACTGGGACACTGGGTCCAGACCAGCAGGCGTGACGGTGTAAAACCTTTTATTGTGGTCCTCTGATAACAGAAAATGAAAAAGATGTGGATTTGTCTCGGTCGGAGCCCCGACCCTCTCCACGGCCCCGCAGAGCCTTTTGGTCACTACAGCTCCGATCTGAACTGAAGCTAATCAGCTTTCTGTTTTCTGTCCTGACAACTGACTGATTCGCGGCAAGCGCGTCTTTCACAATAAAGTGTGAAGCAATCCATTTTACGATCCGCACATCAGCTGATTTCCTGTCAGCTCTACAGTACCGTTAACTTCACCGCCAACCTGCTTTTACAGGCGCTGCTTTATAATTATTTCAGCCACTTTTCATGTTCAGCTTTGTTTGCTGTTATTAGCAGGGTGGGAATCTCTGAGAACCTCACGATCAGATTATGATGCAGAGGGCTGCGACAGATTATCAACCGATTATTGATGCATCATTTTATTTCCTGTGTGATTTCTGGTTGATTAATAAGCATTTAACTTGCATCATCCTAAAAGGACTGGTTTCTAGTCCTAGTTTACTTCATTAAGCTCAGCTCCTCCTGGTCAGCACAGTTTTCAGACTCCTCTGAACGCTGAGTTCAGCTGTCAGACTCCGCAGTTTTGTCTTGTTTCATGATGAGGGGTCCCCATGTGAGGATGTTCAAACAACGCAGTCTCTTTCTACTCCACAGGAACTCAATGTTCAGAGTCTCTGGATCTGTCTTATGGACAAAATGATGGCGAGCCTCCCAGTGTGATTCTGAAGAGACGCAGACTCATCGAATTCTCCACCTGGAGGTAGGACAGGACCAGTCGCCTCAGCTGCTACACTCATTCATCCCAGAGTGAAAGAGAAAAACTGTCACAGACACTTTAACAGAGAAGTATTGACAGTGAACTGACTAAAAAGAAGGAAGACTTAAACGACTAGCAGGAACAAACGCAAAGACTTAGATTTATTTTAGAGGGACCATTTTTTATTTTCATTCATTGTTACTTTCTGTGAGTAACAGTTACTGGTTACTGATTACCTGATACTCGTTTCTGGGTCCACTTTATGTCACAGTGTCAGCTCCCTACATTAGCTTGTCTGTGTATCTGCTGTAGGATGAGCTGCTGTGACGCATTTCTTGACTTCTGCAGGTTTGAACTGACCTGTCTAAAGCACCAGATGTTTTGTATCAGGTGGTTTATTTATTGCATTATTTTGTTGCTCAGGGTAGGTTCCAGGTTCCACCTTTCTGGTTTATATATCCCAACTTATCACAAAACTCACGGGTGGATGGATCCGTAGTTTTGTTTGGGTTCAATTAATTTGAAAATGCTCTACTTTGGCTCTGATCCAGCTGCCTCTCTCTGTCTGTAGGTAATCTGTTTTTTATACAAATCAGACCTGGTTAAACCAGGAGGAGAAGATGTAGGAGTCCTCGTGAATGCCTCTTTGTATCCTAGTTGTCAAAACAGACCTGTCTGATTATCTTTGGAGTCTGTTGAGAGGAAACGTTTCAAAGTTGAGAAAAACTCAAACTCAGATAAGAATTCAGAGTACGGGCCAGGTGCTGGGTACACTATAACGAAGAGAATTGGTTGCAGTGATTTCCAACTTGGGTGTGAAAGACTA
>NC_060161.1:35832151-35836005 GCF_021292245.1 Micropterus dolomieu
GTGACGGTGTAAAACCTTTTATTGTGGTCCTCTGATAACAGAAAATGAAAAAGATGTGGATTTGTCTCGGTCGGAGCCCCGACCCTCTCCACGGCCCCGCAGAGCCTTTTGGTCACTACAGCTCCGATCTGAACTGAAGCTAATCAGCTTTCTGTTTTCTGTCCTGACAACTGACTGATTCGCAGCAAGAGCGTCTTTCACAATAAAGTGTGAAGCAATCCATTTTACGATCCGCACATCAGCTGATTTCCTGTCAGCTCTACAGTACCGTTAACTTCACCGCCAACCTGCTTTTACAGGCGCTGCTTTATCATTATTTCAGCCACTTTTCATGTTCAGCTTTGTTTACGGTTATTAGCAGGGTGGGAATCTCTGAGAACCTCACGATCAGATTATGATGCAGAGGGCTGCGACGGATTATCAACCGATTATCGATGCATCATTTTATTTCCTGTGTGATTTCTGGTTAATTTGCATCATCCTAAAAGGACTGGTTTGTATGCCTAGTTCACTTCATTAAGCTCGGCTCCTCCTCGTCAGCACTGTGCTCTCTTCAACAACCAGTTTCCTCTGAACACTGAAATATATTTAACTAGTATCAGGACGGACACCAGTTTAGTGTCTACCGGATGTTCAGTAACCTGGACAAGTAGGCAGTAATGACCTGCAGCTAATTAACATTACTTTGTTACTAATTTAGAGTTACACAGCAGCTAAAACACATGATGAAGAGGAGAAATGTTGCTAATGCTAACTGCCTCCACCTTTCCAGCAGACAGACTTTTATTAATGGACACACAGTGACTGTACATTTAATGAATGATGACTATATTAATGGTGGTGTAAGATTTTAGTAGGATCATTCATTCAGCGGCGAATACAGGGGGAACAAACTGCTCTTCTTCATCTCTGTAGCTAGCTGACTGGCCGGTGAAAAGGGCTAAAGGATGAAACGGCTGTAAGGAGCTCAGCGGTGAAGTTAACGGGTGTGTAAAGCTGAGGTCAGCTCATGTGCAGGTAGGCCTTGGCGATATAGCCACAAATGTTATCACGATAAAAACATTTTATATCATTCGATAGCGATAATTATCAGGATAAATGAGGCTGATTTTTGCTCCTGACTGAAAGTTAGTTGTGGTTTTAAACTTTTCTTTCTGGTCAGAACAAACACTGGAGGTCAAGCAGAGGATCGCTTCACAAATCTGAGGCAGAACATTCAGAACTATCATGTTAAATCTGTTTTCAACAAGAATGGTTAGTAAATCTTTTTCCAGTCCCTTTTCCTCAACAAAATAAATATATTTTAATAGATGTGATTCTAATGAATTAAACCAAATATTTGATATACAAAATATTGAATCTTTGTTATTGAGGAAAATTATATTGTGCAAGTAGTCAGAACACACAAAACATTTATACATTTGTGACGTTGCAGTAGAAATTTATATACTGAAGAACAACAAATTAAGACCTTTATAAATAAAAACTGAAGACTTTTAAAGGGGGCCTTATGAAGACCCGGGGGTTTCCCGGTCTGGAGACACTTCTGGTGTCGACACGGCGTTTTAACACCTGTGTGCGTCTCTGCAGGTGAGCCGTTACAAACCAGGAAGGTGTAGCTGGACCTGTGTGCTGCGGACTTACGGGGGTCTTTTGGGTGCGTTGGGGTCTTTCCTTTTGCGGCCCCTCTTTCCGAAGCCCTTGGGCGGGATGTAGTCTCTCATCTCCCTGTTGTAACGCACCTTGTCGGCCTTCGCCATGTCCTCGAAACACTTCTTATCGCTGGCAGACAGACCCTGAAAGCACAACACAGCCCGCCAGCGGAGTCAGCGGCGTCTCCACGGTGAACATCAACACACGGTCGGTTTGTGGCCACCATCTTTATCTGGGTCAGGAAGCAGCGCTTTATGTGATAAACTCTGTGCTGCCTGAACTGTTAAACTCATTAAAGGTTAGCGTGGGTCCAGCAGGACCGGCTGCCTCCACCATCAGGTTCTGTGTAAACCACAAATAAACACTCTGAAATAAGGACACAACTATAAATCTGCTGGGACAGCTCATCTTCTTCGGTCTCTCCTCAAACGGCGGTGCTTGCTGTCCTCTCCTTTCCTGCCAGTGACGATCTAAAGTACAACCAGGACGTTTGCTTCCTCTCCTCGTTCTACGCAGAACATCTACGGGACAGGTGGTGTTATAAGAGCAGCGTAACTCCTGTAAGGAATCAGGAGGTGCTTGGCGAGTGTTTGGACGGTGACATGCTGTGCCATAAATGTAAAATCACTGTGGAGCATCAGAACCAACCAAAGTACTTTCTCAGGATCTAAAGGTTGTAGTTCCTCCCCAGCAGGCTGATCTCTGGCTGTTGGTTATTTATTATTATCTGCTCTCGCTTTTCCAACTCTTTGTTCAGAGATATGATGAAAATAACGGCCCAATGTGACGTGAAATTCTTCATTCTAAGGTGCATCACATGCTCATGAACACACGAGCGATGCTGCTGAGACATGTTGTGTTGGGGTTTTACAACTACTAATGTACTAATGTACAACCAGGACGTTAGTAATAAGTGTCCGTTTCCCAGAATGCATTGTGTACCAAACAAACAGCGATGACATCTGTAAGTTACAACACTGCTGTTCTTGTGTTAGGTGATGCACTTCTAAGGAATACAGGCCAGTTGTTTAAACCTAAAATCTGTGGTCGATTTATCAAGATAAAGCAGAGTAATAAATTTGCTCCTGCGGTTCTTGGAAACGTTTTGCCTTTGAAAATATTTAAAATGGTAAAAAGAAATGGATTAGTTACATGCATGTAGCCTCTTTAGCTCCTCTGCATTAGCTAAACACTGTTAACGTCAAGCTAGGAGGGCGTGGTTTCAACAACCAGGTACCTCGGCGCCACTCAAGCCCCTCCCCTCTGACTCTTGTGGGGGCGGGGTTAGTTGTTGCGATCTTGCCAGTGTGTCCCTCTCAGAGACACTCATAATAACTGGTTCGTTGATCACCTTTAATTAGTCTTTACACATGTAATAACTAGTTATTCAACAGTCATTAGTCTTTAAACGTGTAACAAGTGTTTATCAGTCATGAATCATAAATCTGTCAATGTGTAATAACTGGTTTATCGATCGTCTGTAAACAAGCCAACTTTCTATTTTTACACTGCCCTGCCTGTCTGTCTCTTACCTTCCATCTCTCAGAGCATTTCTTGGAGAACTCGGCGAAGTTGACGGACTGCTCGGGGTGCTTCTTCCGGTGTTCCTCTCTACACGTCTGGACGAAGAAGGCGTAAGCCGACGTCTTCCCCTTCGGCTTGTTGACGTCTTTACGCATCATAGTGGCGCCTGGCAGACAGATGGGAGGCGGACGACGACAGGTACAGATAAAACACAGGAAAACAACGTTCAGGCCGGATCTCATTACTTAATTTTCAACTTTGAGATCAATTAGTATTTTAATAATTGTTTATTTAATTCAGTGTACACTTCAAAACACAAAATATACCTGTAAACTACAAGCTGCACACAATCCACCACCAACATTTTTATCAATTTTTCACCTAAAAAGGCAAGTAAAGGTACGTTTATTTCATCTTCATCTTTATTATCCATCATGCTGTTAATTAGTTTCAGCACTGATCATTCAGCCTGTCCGTCTCGGTCGAGGGTGACGTCTTCACATGTTGTTTCATCCGACCAACCGTTCAAAACTAAAATATTTCAGTTTAATGAGATAAAACACAGGATATCAACAGATCTGACACATTACAGAAAGTGAGTTCATATTTAATTAATTATTTTAAATAAAATATTTTGGTTAATTGATTAATCATCTGATTGTAGTTTCTCAGAGTCT
>NC_060161.1:35836105-35841404 GCF_021292245.1 Micropterus dolomieu
GCTTCCTCTCCTCGTTCTACGCAGAACATCTACGGGACAGGTGGTGTTATAAGAGCAGCGTAACTCCTGTAAGGAATCAGGAGGTGCTTGGCGAGTGTTTGGACGGTGACATGCTGTGCCATAAATGTAAAATCACTGTGGAGCATCAGAACCAACCAAAGTACTTTCTCAGGATCTAAAGGTTGTAGTTCCTCCCCAGCAGGCTGATCTCTGGCTGTTGGTTATTTATTATTATCTGCTCTCGCTTTTCCAACTCTTTGTTCAGAGATATGATGAAAATAACGGCCCAATGTGACGTGAAATTCTTCATTCTAAGGTGCATCACATGCTCATGAACACACGAGCGATGCTGCTGAGACATGTTGTGTTGGGGTTTTACAACTACTAATGTACTAATGTACAACCAGGACGTTAGTAATAAGTGTCCATTTCCCAGAATGCATTGTGTACCAAACAAACAGCGATGACATCTGTAGGTTACAACACTGCTGTTCTTGTGTTAGGTGATGCACTTCTAAGGAATACAGGCCAGTTGTTTAAACCTAAAATCTGTGGTCGATTTATCAAGATAAAGCAGAGTAATAAATTTGCTCCTGCGGTTCTTGGAAACGTTTTGCCTTTGAAAATATTTAAAATGGTAAAAAGAAATGGATTAGTTACATGCATGTAGCCTCTTTAGCTCCTCTGCATTAGCTAAACACTGTTAACGTCAAGCTAGGAGGGCGTGGTTTCAACAACCAGGTACCTCGGCGCCACTCAAGCCCCTCCCCTCTGACTCTTGTGGGGGCGGGGTTAGTTGTTGCGATCTTGCCAGTGTGTCCCTCTCAGAGACACTCATAATAACTGGTTCGTTGATCACCTTTAATTAGTCTTTACACATGTAATAACTAGTTATTCAACAGTCATTAGTCTTTAAACGTGTAACAAGTGTTTATCAGTCATGAATCATAAATCTGTCAATGTGTAATAACTGGTTTATCGATCGTCTGTAAACAAGCCAACTTTCTATTTTTACACTGCCCTGCCTGTCTGTCTCTTACCTTCCATCTCTCAGAGCATTTCTTGGAGAACTCGGCGAAGTTGACGGACTGCTCGGGGTGCTTCTTCCGGTGTTCCTCTCTACACGTCTGGACGAAGAAGGCGTAAGCCGACGTCTTCCCCTTCGGCTTGTTGACGTCTTTACGCATCATAGTGGCGCCTGGCAGACAGATGGGAGGCGGACGACGACAGGTACAGATAAAACACAGGAAAACAACGTTCAGGCCGGATCTCATTACTTAATTTTCAACTTTGAGATCAATTAGTATTTTAATAATTGTTTATTTAATTCAGTGTACACTTCAAAACACAAAATATACCTGTAAACTACAAGCTGCACACAATCCACCACCAACATTTTTATCAATTTTTCACCTAAAAAGGCAAGTAAAGGTACGTTTATTTCATCTTCATCTTTATTATCCATCATGCTGTTAATTAGTTTCAGCACTGATCATTCAGCCTGTCCGTCTCGGTCGAGGGTGACGTCTTCACATGTTGTTTCATCCGACCAACCGTTCAAAACTAAAATATTTCAGTTTAATGAGATAAAACACAGGATATCAACAGATCTGACACATTACAGAAAGTGAGTTCATATTTAATTAATTATTTTAAATAAAATATTTTGGTTAATTGATTAATCATCTGATTGTAGTTTCTCAGAGTCTGAGGGGATGTTTTCAGAAAACCCCCCACATACATTCAGTCTTATAATCACAGAGAACAAAGAAAGGCAGCAAACCCTCCCAATAACGAGCTGCAATAGGCACAGACGTTTTAACTTTGTACAGATAAAACACAGATGATTGATAATCAATATTTTAAATAATTATTGGCTGCAGCCCTTTATGTTTAATAGTAAGACAGTTAAACAGAGATGAAAAGGCTGATTAATAACCTGACATTATTAAAATCTTTATATGGTTAAAATCAAAACATGGTCCAGGTAACTGAGCAGAAAGGCTTTCAACACATTTGGGTGGGATGACCCTTTAACCTGTATGTGTCTCGTTTTTGGTCATAAATAACATTTAACCTTGTAAAATGTTAAAAATGTGTTTAATTAAAGATCACATTTTAAAGCACTGAGCATAAAGTTTCCCATCCTTCATTAGCGGGTCGACCGTTAATTAGCCGTTAAACGGTCAAATAACGGTCCCTCCGCAGAAACGGGCTGATTGTGAATAACAAAGAGAACAAAGTGGGGATCCATTTTCTCCACCGGGGAGCTCGGAGGCCCACCGACCCGGGCTGGACCCTCTTTCTCGGTGCGTTACTGTGCCGGGACGTCCCGCCGGAGCCGGTTCCTCCGCTCCGCCTGTGACTGGGAGTCTATGAGCCGTAGAGATGAACTAAAACCGGAGCTAGCCGCGTCTTCTATGGACGTCTATTGACTGCTGCAGTTAGCCTAGCCGTGCTAACGGGCTAGCTCCGGCAGAACAATGGGCCACCATTTGCTTCCCGCCCTCTGCAGAGCTAGCCACCCCATCCCCCTCCGCTAGCAGCGTGCTAACAGGCTAGCGGGCAGAGAAAGGCTCGTCCGGAGACAGCAGTGAGACTTTGTGTTGATGCACGGAGTTTATGCTTTAACCGTGGCGCAGTGTTTTTTAAATCTGCAACGGAAACATGGTGTCATTACAGCAGCTACGCATTTTCAACGGCAGGGCTCCGTCTATGCTGCGGAGAGAGGGAGGTCGGCGTTGCACCGACGGGACACGGCTATTTCCTGGCATTCATACTCCATAATGGGCGTTTCGTGTTTACAACAACACGTCTTGAGCAGAGCCCCGTGTGCGCGCACACACAGGGCTGCACAGATGAGCACAGATGTCACCACAGTTACATTTATGTTCCGCCACAGCGGCCATTTTATTCACATTTCAGCCCTTTTTATTACATGATTCTTTCACGTCAGGTAAAAAAAACAAAAAACAGGCAAACCGGCAAATCAAAGCTCGTGCTGAGTGAAACTACAGACATGTAACCGGCGGCGGGAGGAGAGCTGGGTACTCACTCGTCAGGAGGGCCGGAGCAGACTTTGGGTCGGGTTTCGGGTTTTTGGGGGTTCACGGGTTCTTGTTGTTGTTTGGTGGCTGAAGCGGCGACTGGAGACGTTGGTTCACTTTCAAACTGGGTCGAGCTCGAGCCCGGCGCCGCCCCCCAGCAACGCCCCCGTTGGTCATTCCTATTCAGAGGGCGGGAACGCGGCCGGCCAACCTGGGCGGAGCTCGGCCGGATACTGGTCTGTGATTGGCCCGCGGGGCCGCTGGTCAAAGCTCGTTGCTACCACGGCTCCGCCTGCCCAGCAACGCGAGCAGGGCGGGAATGCTACGCTCGCAACGGGGTGGGGCTAGTTTGTGCTCCTGCGTCTGATTGGTCCGGACTGGTGTATGTCAACTGTAGCAGCCAATCAGCGGAGAGGTGGAGAAGGGGCGACGGACAGCAGCAGTGTGAGGGAAGAAGATGGAGATTGTATTTTGCATTTTTTGGTTGTATTTCTGACTGTAGTGGTTTAAAACTGTACGATTACTGACGATGACGATGATGAGAGCCACACATATATAAAAACATAGACTTTTATTATCAAATGCCACCAAAATATTGTGAATTCGTGTAAATCTATCAACATATTCGGAAAAAATATTTGATAATCTGGGACACTTAATTACCCTTAAAAAAAATGTTGTGTTTACCTTTATGAAAATGTATGTAAAGAAATTAAAAAGGTAAGGACAGAAAACTGAATGAGATATATTTCACAGGAATTTCATTAATTCTTATAAACATATGGACACATTTATTCATAAAGAGCTAAATAAAGATAATTAATTTGTTTGAATTATTTCTAAACATTCTATTAAAATTTAGTAAAATATTCAAAATTCAACAAGAAATTAAGCAACAGTTAGATTAACGCATTATTCATGCTGTCATTCATCAGGTTATTATTTGAGACCGGTGTTTCTATATTGATTAAAACTCCAGTTTCAGCTGGCGGGTCTTTAAAGTGGATGTGGAGGAGCTACATCTTATATGGTAACGACTGTCTGGGTGACATGAGCGTTGACTTATTAATGTGCTGTAGTTCACATTAGCTGTGAATTAATATGATATATTAGATAAGACTTTATTGTCTCCAAAGGGAAATCCTAAAAGCTCTGTAAATCACTAACGTTCAACATTTTCCTCAAATCATTTCCCAACAAATGTAGATCACAAACCACAACAACAACCAGGACAGGTGAAAGCCAGACTCCCCGCCGTCCTCGTCCAGACACCTTGTTCAGGGCTGCTGGCTGCTGGTACCAAGACTTGGTCAAAATTGGCCTTCTTGCGTATCAAGTTATAGCCTCCCACATTAACACCAATCGACCATCAGTAAGTATCAGTGGTCCCCAAATTGTAATGAGATCTGCACATTATAAACCTTACATGCAACTCCCTAAATACACATTTACCCTGTGTGAAGAATTTAAAGTTAAGAGGATGCCGTCCCACATTCTTAATCATATTTGATAAAGTTGGACACCTAAAAACATGTTAAAATAAAATGAATGCACTTTAATGCACATTTTCTTGCTTGACTAGATCACAAACATAATTTGATAGCAATTAGGAACATTGTCTTATTTAAGACATATTTATATGCTTAATCTAGTGTCATTGACCTGGTCTGTGTTCAAAATGTCACAAATGTTTTCCTTTTCTAACCATTTTATCTTGGACTCAATGGAAAATGTCACGAGGTCAAGGAAAGATGAGAAGGTGAATTCATGAACAGACACTCGTGGAACTCGTTGAAATATTTTCAACGTAAGATATATTTTGTTTTTAGTTTGTTTATTCTCTTTTTTATTTGATTATATTGTTTATTATATATATGTGTGTGTGTGTGTGTGTGTGTGTATACACATACAGTGGGTACGGAAAGTATTCAGACCCCTTTAAATTTTTCACTCTTTGTTTCATTGCAGCCATTTTCCAAAAATCAAAAAAGTTCATTTTATTTCTCAGTAATGTACACTCAGCACCCCATCTTGACAGAAAAAAACTGAAATGTAGAAATTTTTGCAAATTTATTAAAAAAGAAAAACTGAAATATCACATGGTCATAAGTATTCAGACCCTTTGCCGTGACACTCATATTTAACTCAGGTGCTGTCTATTTCTTCTGATCATCCTTGAGATGGTTCTACACCTTCATTTGAGTCCAGCTGTGTTTGATTATACTGATTGGACTTGATTAGGAAAGCCACAC
>NC_060161.1:35841504-35847658 GCF_021292245.1 Micropterus dolomieu
CCATCCAACCTGACAGAACTGGAGAGGATCTGCAAGGAGGAATGGCAGAGGATACCCAAATCCAGATGTGAAAAACTTGTTGCATCTTTCCCAAAACGACTCATGGCTGTATTAGATCAAAAGGGTGCTTCTACTAAATACTGAGCAAAGGGTCTGAATACTTATGACCATGTGATATTTCAGTTTTTCTTTTTTAATAAATTTGCAAAAATTTCTACATTTCTGTTTTTTTTCTGTCAAGATGGGGTGCTGAGTGTACATTACTGAGAAATAAAATGAACTTTTTTGATTTTTGGAAAATGGCTGCAATGAAACAAAGAGTGAAAAATTTAAAGGGGTCTGAATACTTTCCGTACCCACTGTATATACATATATGAGGGGTGGTGATGGAACAGTGGATAAGACACATGCCTTTGGTGTGAGAGACCAGCGTTCGAATCCACTGTGAGACGGCATACGACCTATGACATGTATAGCAATTGTCAGTCACTTTGGATAAAAGTGTCAGCTAAATGAATAAATGTAAAAGATATATATATATAGATAGTAGTGTTTGTATGAGCAAAATTTTTTTAAACTCATTGAATTGAATTGAAAATTGAATCCAACTGCACTGTCTAGGTTTCAAAACAAAACTTTACCTTTAACACATGGAAGATACGGGCAGCTGAAAACAATTCAATGCATTACAACGAGTAAGGTTTCCTGTTCAACACAGAATCACACCTCTTCAGAGAGGATGTTTTTTTAAGTTTAGGGTCCATTTAACCATCAATTACTCTGAAGGAAGTAACAACAAAATATATGGTTGTTAAAAAAGGAAAGAATAAAAATAGGATTGAAAAGTTTAAATTAATAATATGGGTGAAAAAGGCAATATACAAGTAGAGAAGGTTGAGCCTTTTACTGTAAATAATAATTAAATAAAAAGAAGTAACTGAGAGTAAATGATATTCAGACAGGAGTTTATAGAGTTTCCTGCTATGTCCTTTATCATAAATCAGCAGAGAGTTTTGGTGCTTTGATTCAGAGAACACAACATGTGTTAAGATGTTTTAATACGGTTGTTTTTCGTGCTTCCTGACCTGGATGGATTCGACAGAGAAGAAATCTGTATTCATGGTTTCAGAGCTCGTCATACTCATAGATTTCCAGACGTTTCAGATGGTGTCACAAACACAAACCAGGCACTCTGTTGTTTCTGTTGGTCTGCCGTGGTGAAACTACAACTCTGCGTCGCTTTAACTCTGAATTGTGGGACGGCGTTATCTCCTTTCCTTAGCTTTTAGAAAGTTCAACCAGTTCCTGTCACGGCCGACATCCATCCTCACACCACAGCAAAGTCCTGTCGGCTAGATTCAGTTTTCACTTAGGTGCCCCACATTACCTGGACTTTGGTCTGTGTCTCTTCAGTTTGAGCCTCTGCTGTCAGTGTGAATCCCTCAAAGCTGAAGGTGGTTTATCGACACCAGTCTGAAGGTGTTTCCTGAACCCTTAAAGACCATCAGGAGGAGAAACGCTGCCTCTGCTGCATGTTAACGAGAGTTTTAACCTTCACTCGTGCAGTCTGTGGTTTTAACCTCCCACGTTTGGTGAAACAAAGATGGCTGAACTTCAATTTACGACACAAGACAAATCTGAACATGTCACTGTGTACGGAAATAAAAAATAATACAATCTAACGTTTATGTAACTAATAAAAAAACTTTATTTAGATTTAACTTGACTGAAATTGTTTGACTAACTGAGCTAGAAGACGCATCACTTCTGTCTTCATTTAGATTAAGAAACAGGTTAAAACTCTTATTGTGAGGATCTTATAGTGCCTTCACAGCAGCACGACACCCAGGGATCACTCTGGGGACAGAGCAGAGAAAGCTGAGCCATTTAAATAATAATTTAAATAATAGTTGGATCATTTAATCCAATGTGTTTAATAAACATAGGCAATAACTTCCCAATAAAATATCACAGTTTTATCAAAAAACAACAACAAAAAAACAAAACAAACGTGTGTGAATTGCAGGGGTTTCTTTAAAAACAGACGTTTTACATTAAATAGTTTATGTATTTATTAATTTGAAAGCAAATAAATAAATCCTGTTTAGTAAAGGGACCTTTCAGAAAAGATTAATTTGCACCTTAATGTTGAAATGAAAATTAAGTTTAACAGTAATATAATTTGTCTATGACAGGGTGGACTTTTCTTATGGTTTATAGTCTAAATATTGGCCCATAATTATGTAAAAGACTTCAGCTAAAAATTATTTTTTATTATTTATTTATAAGATATGAAGCGAATTAAAACAAAGATGTGTGAGTATTATCACTCCACGGTGATATTATTGACCCACATGTTCTCTTACTTTATTAATACTTCTTTCATATAAATAAAAAAAGCAAAAGCTCGTCCTGTAAGCCGCTTTGAGCCTCTCCGGACACCGTAGCTCGGCAGGGGAAGTGGCGTTTGAAGGCGGGAGCGGTTTGTTGACAACATGGAGGTCTGAAGGAGGAAACGCTTCATCTTTAACAGTATTATAAAGTCTAACAGCAGCCGTCGGTGGCCCGGCTCTGGACTGTGGAGGACATGGACCCCCTGCAGCTGCTCCTGGACCAGTTCCGACCCAGCGGGGAAGCCGTCAGTAAAGTCTCCTCACTCTGTAGCTCCGACAGCCGAGCTCCTGTTTAAAATCTGCAGATTTAACGATGTTTAGCTTGTGAGCGGCAATAAACACCCGACAGAGGGAGAACAAAGACGGTTCTACAGTTTCTAATGTTTCCTGCTAAGACCGGCTCACATGTGATCCACCGGGCACTAAGCGCCGCGCAGTTATAACGATATCAAACCAAACTAATGAAAGAAATTGATAAAATGAGATGTTCTGACAGCTCGTCGTTTAATACGTGTATTTACGGTTGATTTTCTGTCTGCGTCCTTTGTTAAATAACAACCTGGTGAATTCGGCACAGTTTTTATAACTAAGCAGCTCGTTAGGGCTCTAAAAAGTGGATATTATTGCGGTAAGAGGAGACAGCGCAGTGAGGCGCTGCTGTCAGATAATCCCCATGTTTCTGAATGGATGTTTGGTGTCTGTCCTTCAGGAGTCCACCTGGTTGAAGGAGGTTTTCAGTTTCATCACACAACACGTCGACCCTGTGCTCTCTGGCCCCGCCCCTCCTGCTGCTGACGACTCACTGACAGGTCAGTCAGCCAATCAGCTGCCAGAGTGCGGAACACCTGCTGACAGGTGACCTGTAGTGACATTATACATGCTGTGTTTCAGGTGGAGGCCTGAGCGTGTGCGCGGTGAGGAAGATACAGGAGAACATGTGTGTCGCGCACAGCTTACCGGTCAGCTACAGGTACAGGCCCTGAACGCACCGTGTGGACTTCATGTACTGTATTTTGTCGTCGTGACCTCTGACCTCTCCTGACCCCGTCTCCAGGCCGGTGTCTGTCTCCGAGCTGCTCTCCCGACAGCACCTGGCCTGCGTCAGCAACCTGTCCTGGACCACCAATCAGCAGCGAGCGTGGGTGAGGGAGGCGGAGCTTTCTCTGCCGGGTCACCGAGCTCTGCCGCGGGTCAACCTGCTGCTGATTGGCTGTCTGAGAGAGGGGCGGGACGGCGAGTGGAGGCTGACAGACGCCAGCGGCAGCGTCAGGTGTGAGGTGAGTCCGTGACGCGTTCAGGGTCCTGACAGGAAGTCCGGGCATTTGTGGTCTCACCTGTCTCTCTGCGGTCTCACCTGTCTCACCTGTCTGTCTCTGTCTGTCACCTGTCTCTCTGGGGTCTCACCTGTCTCACCTGTGTCTGTCTCTGTGGTCTCACCTGTCTCACCTGTGTCTGTCTCTGTGGTCTCACCTGTCTCACCTGTCTGTCTCTGTCTCTGTGGTCCCACCTGTCTCTCTGCGGTCTCACCTGTCTCACCTGTCTGTCTCTGTCTCTGTGGTCCCACCTGTCTCTCTGGGGTCTCACCTGTCTCACCTGTCTCTGTGGTCTCACCTGTCTCTGTCTCTGTGGTCTCACCTGTCTCTCTCTCTGTCTCTGTCTCTGTGGTCTCACCTGTCTCTCGGTCTCACCTATCTCTCGGTCTCACCTGTCTGTCTCTGTCTCTCACCTGTCTGTCTCTGTCTCTGTGGTCTCACCTGTCTCTCTTTCTCACCTGTCTCTCTCATCTGTCTCTGTCTCTGTGGTCTCACCTGTCTCTGTCTCTGTGGTCTCATCTGTCTCTGTCTCTGTGGTCTCACCTGTCTCTGTGGTCTCATCTGTCTCTGTCTCTGTGGTCTCACCTGTCTCACCTGTCTTTCTGGGGTCTCACCTGTCTCACCTGTCTCTGGGGTCTCACCTGTCCCTCTCATCTGTCTCTGTCTCTGGGGTCTCACCTGTCTCTCTGTCTCACCTGTCTCTCTCTCTGTCTCTGTCTCTGTGGTCTCACCTGTCTCTGTGGTCTCACCTGTCTCTGGGGTCTCACCTGTCTCTCTCTCTGTCTCTGTCTCTGGGGTCTCACCTGTCTCTCTGTCTCACCTGTCCCTCTCATCTGTCTCTGTCACTGGGGTCTCACCTGTCTCTCTGTCTCACCTGTCTCTCTCTCTGTCTCTGTCTCTGGGGTCTCACCTGTCTCTGTGGTCTCATCTGTCTCTGTCTCTGGGGTCTCACCTGTCTCTCTGTCTCACCTGTCTCTCTCTCTGTCTCTGGGGTCTCATCTGTCTCTGTCTCTGGGGTCTCACCTGTCTCTCTGTCTTACCTGTCTCTCTCTCTGTCTCTGTCTCTGTGGTCTCACCTGTCTCTGTGGTCTCATCTGTCTCTGTCTCTGGGGTCTCACCTATCTCTGGGGTCTCACCTGTCTCTCTCTAAGTCTCTGTCTCACCTATCTCTCTCTCTGTCTCTGTCTCTGTGGTCTCATCTGTCTCTCTGTCTCACCTGTCTCTCTCTCTGTCTCTGTGGTCTCACCTGTCTCTCTCTAAGTCTCTGTCTCACCTGTCTCTCTCATTGTCTCTGTCACTGTGGTCTCACCTGTCTCTGTCTCTGTCTCTGGGGTCTCACCTGTCTCTCTCTCTGTCTCTGTGGTCTCACCTGTCTCTCTGTCTCACCTGTCTCTCTCTCTGTCTCTGTCTCTGTGGTCTCACCTGTCTCTGTGGTCTCACCTGTCTCTTTCTCTGTGGTCTCACCTGTCTCTGGGGTCTCACCTGTCTCTCTCTCTGTCTCTGGGGTCTCACCTGTCTCTCTGTCTCACCTGTCCCTCTCATCTGTCTCTGTCACTGGGGTCTCACCTGTCTCTCTGTCTCACCTGTCTCTCTCTCTGTCTCTGTCTCTGGGGTCTCATCTGTCTCTCTGTCTCACCTGTCTCTCTCTCTGTCTCTGTGGTCTCATCTGTCTCTGTCTCTGGGGTCTCACCTGTCTCTCTGTCTTACCTGTCTCTCTCTCTGTCTCTGTCTCTGTGGTCTCATCTGTCTCTGTCTCTGGGGTCTCACCTATCTCTGGGGTCTCACCTGTCTCTCTCTAAGTCTCTGTCTCACCTGTCTCTCTGTCTCACCTGTCTCTCTCTCTGTCTCTGTCTCTGTGGTCTCATCTGTCTCTCTGTCTCACCTGTCTCTCTCTCTGTCTCTGTGGTCTAACCTGTCTCTCTCTAAGTCTCTGTCTCACCTGTCTCTCTCTAAGTCTCTGTCACTGTGGTCTCACCTGTCTCTCTCTCTGTCTCTGTCTCTGGGGTCTCACCTGTCTCTCTCTCTGTCTCTGGGGTCTCACCTGTCTCTCTCTCTGTCTCTGTCTCTGTGGTCTCACCTGTCTCTCTCTCTGTCTCTGTCTCTGTGGTCTCACCTGTCTCTCGGTCTCACCTATCTCTCGGTCTCACCTGTCTGTCTCTGTCTCTCCCCTGTCTGTCTCTGTCTCTGTGGTCTCACCTGTCTCTCTTTCTCACCTGTCTCTCTCATCTGTCTCTGTCTCTGTGGTCTCACCTGTCTCTGTCTCTGTGGTCTCATCTGTCTCTGTCTCTGTGGTCTCACCTGTCTCTGTGGTCTCATCTGTCTCTGTCTCTGTGGTCTCACCTGTCTCACCTGTCTTTCTGGGGTCTCACCTGTCTCACCTGTCTCTGGGGTCTCACCTGTCCCTCTCATCTGTCTCTGTCTCTGGGGTCTCACCTGTCTCTCTGTCTC
>NC_060161.1:35847758-35848948 GCF_021292245.1 Micropterus dolomieu
TGGGGTCTCACCTGTCTCTGTGGTCTCATCTGTCTCTGTCTCTGGGGTCTCACCTGTCTCTCTGTCTCACCTGTCTCTCTCTCTGTCTCTGGGGTCTCATCTGTCTCTGTCTCTGGGGTCTCACCTGTCTCTCTGTCTTACCTGTCTCTCTCTCTGTCTCTGTCTCTGTGGTCTCACCTGTCTCTGTGGTCTCATCTGTCTCTGTCTCTGGGGTCTCACCTATCTCTGGGGTCTCACCTGTCTCTCTCTAAGTCTCTGTCTCACCTATCTCTCTCTCTGTCTCTGTCTCTGTGGTCTCATCTGTCTCTCTGTCTCACCTGTCTCTCTCTCTGTCTCTGTGGTCTCACCTGTCTCTCTCTAAGTCTCTGTCTCACCTGTCTCTCTCATTGTCTCTGTCACTGTGGTCTCACCTGTCTCTGTCTCTGTCTCTGGGGTCTCACCTGTCTCTCTCTCTGTCTCTGTGGTCTCATCTGTCTCTGTCTCTGGGGTCTCACCTGTCTCTCTCTCTGTCTCTGTCTCTGTGGTCTCACCTATCTCTGGGATCTCACCTGTCTCTCTCTCTGTCTCTGTCTCTGGGGTCTCACCTGTCTCTGTGGTCTCACCTGTCTCTCTCTCTGTCTCTGTCTCTGGGGTCTCACCTGTCTCTCTCTCTGTCTCTGTCTCTGGGGTCTCACCTGTCTCTGTGGTCTCACCTGTCTCTTTCTCTGTGGTCTCACCTGTCTCTGGGGTCTCACCTGTCTCTCTCTCTGTCTCTGTCTCTGTGGTCTCACCTGTCTCTGTGGTCTCACCTGTCTCTGTCTCTGGGGTCTCACCTGTCTCTCTCTAAGTCTCTGTCTCACCTGTCTCTCTCTCTGTCTCTGTCTCTGGGGTCTCACCTGTCTCTCTCTCTGTCTCTGTCTCTGGGGTCTCACCTGTCTCTCTCTAAGTCTCTGTCTCACCTGTCTCTCTCTCTGTCTCTGTCTCTGGGGTCTCACCTGTCTCTCTCTAAGTCTCTGTCTCACCTGTCTCTCTCTCTGTCTCTGTCTCTGGGGTCTCACCTGTCTCTCTCTCTGTCTCTGTCTCTGGGGTCTCACCTGTCTCTCTCTAAGTCTCTGTCTCACCTGTCTCTCTCTCTGTCTCTGTCTCTGGGGTCTCACCTGTCTCTCTCTAAGTCTCTGTCTCACCTGTCTCTCTCTCTGTCTCTGTCTCTG
>NC_060161.1:35848968-35855057 GCF_021292245.1 Micropterus dolomieu
CTGTCTCTCTCTCTGTCTCTGTCTCTGTGGTCTCACCTGTCTCTGTGGTCTCATCTGTCTCTGTCTCTGGGGTCTCACCTGTCTCTCTCTAAGTCTCTGTCTCACCTGTCTCTGTGGTCTCACCTGTCTCTCTCTCTGTCTCTGTCTCTGTGGTCTCACCTGTCTCTGTGGTCTCACCTGTCTCTCTCTCTGTCTCTGTGGTCTCACCTGTCTCTGTGGTCTCACCTGTCTCTCTCTCTGTCTCTGTGGTCTCACCTGTCTCTGTCTCTGGGGTCTCACCTGTCTCTCTCTAAGTCTCTGTCTCACCTGTCTCTCTCTCTGTCTCTGTCTCTGGGGTCTCACCTGTCTCTCTCTAAGTCTCTGTCTCACCTGTCTCTCTCTCTGTCTCTGTCTCTGTGGTCTCACCTGTCTCTGTGGTCTCATCTGTCTCTGTCTCTGCGGTCTCACCTGTCTCTCTCTAAGTCTCTGTCTCACCTGTCTCTGTGGTCTCACCTGTCTCTCTCTCTGTCTCTGTCTCTGTGGTCTCACCTGTCTCTGTGGTCTCACCTGTCTCTCTCTCTGTCTCTGTGGTCTCACCTGTCTCTGTGGTCTCACCTGTCTCTGTCTCTGTCTCTGTGGTCTCCTCTGTCTCTGTCTCTGGGGTCTCACCTGTCTCTCTCTAAGTCTCTGTCTCACCTGTCTCTCTCTCTGTCTCTGTGGTCTCATCTGTCATCTCTGCAGTGCCTGTCTCCGTCTCCTGTGTGGCTGAATCGTCCCGTCTTCCTCCCTCACTGGAACTACATCCCCCACAATGCCCCGGGGCAGGACCAGGATGAGGCCGGAGGCCACGTGGAGCTGATTGGTTCTCCTGTTGTGCTGCGTCCCGGTCCTGAGCAGGGATTGGCCGCTGGTCCCGGCGGAGGGGCGGAGCTTGGCGGAGCAGTCGGCGTCAGAGAGGCAGCTGGTTTACTCCTCGGCAGGTGGGTCACCTGACCTCTGACCTCTGAAATCTGTGCATTTTCTTATTTCTGACCCTTAGATTAACTAAATTTCTAATAAGTTACTAATTTTCTAAAGTTTGCTGCAGTGTCTCAACCTCTTTTTGTAATGTCCCGCCTCCTCCTGGCTGTGATTGGTCGCACACGGCAGGTGTTTGATAAATGGCTTTTAAAACACATGAGGAGACGATTTCTTTCCATTTCTGATCATTTTGGTGATTTGTTTTTTGGCGTTTGTTAAAACCTCTTTGGGGGGCGCCAAAAATATGCTCTATGCAGGAAAAACCCTGGTTCATGAGCAGAGATAAATAACTGAAACCTGGTTAAGGGACTCTAGAAATGATCACTTTGCTCACGCTCCTCTGAGACGACTGAAGACACACAGTAAAATAATCCTATTGCTCTCACGCTGGGACAGAAACCCGTCCAGCCCCAGGAGACAACAACATTTAATTCACTGCTCTGGAACATAAAGCTCTGAGTAAAATAATGAAAACTATAAACTACTAAAGAAATATTTTAATCTACAGTTTGTTGGAAGAGGTGAAAACATCTTGCTTTTATAACAGGTCAGCTCTCAGCTGCGCGTTAGATTCTGTTTAAATCAGAAAACTTTGGCTGCCGGAGTCTTTGTGAAAACTGCTGAAGTTTAACTAAGAAACGTGTCCTTTAGAAAGTTTGCTGTCTGTCTTTCTCCAAGGATTAGTCTGAATGTGTGCTTCTCCTGACGTTCTCTGTAATCTGGTGTTAATGGATTAAAGCTCTGTAGATTAAATCTCCGTAATCTGGTTTTAATAGATTAAATCTCTGTAGATACAATCTCTGTAATCTGGTGTTAATGGATTAAATCTCTGTAATCTGGTTTTAATAGATTAAATCTCTGTAGATACAATCTCTGTAATCTGGTGTTAATGGATTAAAGCTCTGTAATCTGGCGTTAATAGATTACAAAGATTTAATCTGGCGTTAATAGATTAAATCTTTGTAATCTGGCGTTAATAGATTACAAAGATTTAATCTGGCGTTAATAGATTAAATCTTTGTAATCTGGCGTTAATAGATTAAATCTTTGTAATCTGGCGTTCATAGATTAAATCTTTGTAATATGGTGTTCATAGATTAAATCTTTGTAATCTGGCGTTCATAGATTAAATATCTGTAGATTAAATCTTTGTAATCTGGCGTTCATAGTTTCAATCTTTGTAATCTGGTGTTAATAGATTCAATCTTTGTAATCTGGTGTTAATAGATTCAATCTTTGTAATCTGGTGTTAATAGATTCAATCTTTGTAATCTGGTGTTCATAGATTCAATCTTTGTAATCTGGTGTTAATAGATTCAATCTTTGTAATCTGGTGTTCATAGATTCAATCTTTGTAATCTGGTGTTCATAGATTCAATCTTTGTAATCTGGTGTTCATAGATTCAATCTTTGTAATCTGGTGTTAATAGATTCAATCTCTGTAGATTAAATCTTTGTAATCTGGCGTTCATAGATTCAGTCTTTGTAATCTGGTGTTCATAGTTTCAGTCTTTGTAATCTGGTATTCATAGATTCAATCTTTGTAATCTGGTGTTAATAGATTCAATCGTTGTAATCTGGCGTTCATAGTTTCAGTCTTTGTAATCTGGCGTTCATAGTTTCAGTCTTTGTAATCTGGTGTTCATAGATTCAATCTTTGTAATCTGGTGTTCATAGATTCAATCTTTGTAATCTTGTGTTAATAGATTCAATCGTTGTAATCTGGCGTTCATAGTTTCAATCTTTGTAATCTTGTGTTAATAGATTAAATCTCTGTAATCTGGTGTTAATAGATTAAATCTTTGTAATCTGGCGTTCATAGATTAAATCTCTGTAGATTAAATCTTTGTAATCTGGCGTTCATAGATTCAATATTTGTAATCTGGTGTTCATAGATTAAATCTTTGTAATCTGGCGTTCATAGATTAAATCTTTGTAATCTGGCGTTCATAGATTAAATCTCTGTAGATTAAATATTTGTAATCTGGCGTTCATAGATTAAATCTTTGTAATCTGGCGTTCATAGATTAAATCTCTGTAGATTAAATCTTTGTAATCTGGTGTTCATAGATTAAATCTCTGTAATCTGGTTTCCTCTGACTGGTGTCTGTAAAGCAGGGCTGGTCTGAGGAAGGTGTGGTCTCAGGACCGGCTGACATGAGGGACTCTCTTCTGGGTCTGTTATCTGGGGACGCAACGATTACAGATTTTATTTGTGCGATTACAGAGGAATTATCACAGTTTCATGATTATTAGGCGTAATGACTTTAGTTTATTTTTAATATTTAATTACATTAACAGTTATATTTCTATAATATATAGGTATTATTAATGTAAGAGCAGAATGGAAAAGGAAAATGAGGAATATTAACTTTATTTAACCCCAGGAACAAATTTAGGAGAACTGTCATTAAGTCTGAGTGAAAATTAATAACTGAAATGTTATTAATAACTGAAATGCAGTTAATTGTCAGCCTGCAGTACTGCAAGTCTGTGAGCTCCTGATGTTCTGTTTGCCAAACCGCCATGGCGTGGAACAAGCCATTAATGGGCCTGATAGAGCAGCTCTGAAAGGTTCCACCTGCTCTCTTTACGTTGCACTGAAAGCTCAACTCTCACCGCTACGACATCGTGACACATTTATATTTAATTCCCTTCAAACCTGCCGTGTTATTTAACTCAGTTATCACGTGTTACCTTTACTTTGGTGATCCTGCAGGTGCTGCATCAGGTGTAATGTAGGTATTAGCTCCTTTAGCAGGAACCTTATAACGGCATGTTTTTGAATAGCTGATCCCTCGTCTCTTCAGTAACGCCCTGGTCAGACTCTGTGTACCTGAAATGCTCCACGCTGCTGAGTTCAGCCGTCTCTTTGGTGGAAATAAAGCTTCAGTCTGGTCCCTCTGCCAGAGTTCAGCCGTCTCTTTGGTAGAAATAAAGCTTCGGTCTGGTCCCTCTGCCAGAGTTCAGCCGTCTCTTTGGTGGAAATAAAGCTTCAGTCTGGTCCCTCTGCCAGAGTTCAGCCGTCTCTTTGGTGGAAATAAAGCTTCAGTCTGGTCCCTCTGCCAGAGTTCAGCCGTCTCTTTGGTAGAAATAAAGCTTCAGTCTGGTCCCTCTGCCAGAGTTCAGCCGTCTCTTTGGTGGAAATAAAGCTTCAGTCTGGTCCCTCTGTCAGAGTTCAGCCGTCTCTTTGGTAGAAATAAAGCTTCAGTCTGGTCCCTCTGCCAGAGTTCAGCCGTCTCTTTGGTGGAAATAAAGCTTCAGTCTGGTCCCTCTGCCAGAGTTCAGCCGTCTCTTTGGTAGAAATAAAGCTTCAGTCTGGTCCCTCTGCCAGAGTTCAGCCGTCTCTTTGGTGGAAATAAAGCTTCAGTCTGGTCCCTCTGTCAGAGTTCAGCCGTCTCTTTGGTAGAAATAAAGCTTCAGTCTGGTCCCTCTGTCAGAGTTCAGCCGTCTCTTTGGTAGAAATAAAGCTTCAGTCTGGTCCCTCTGTCAGAGTTCAGCCGTCTCTTTGGTAGAAATAAAGCTTCAGTCTGGTCCCTCTGTCAGAGTTCAGCCGTCTCTTTGGTGGAAATAAAGCTTCAGTCTGGTCCCTCTGTCAGAGTTCAGCCGTCTCTTTGGTGGAAATAAAGCTTCAGTCTGGTCCCTCTGCCAGAGTTCAGCCGGTAAACAGCAGCCTCTGAACAGCAGGACTCTGAGCTCCTCTAACTCTGTTTTCGTCTCGTGCAACAGAAACACGATTAATTATCCGGGACGCTTTAAAGCGTGGTTAACAGTGAAATACTATTATCGGTGGAAACTGAAGTGGAGGGGGTCCTGGGGTCTAGATCCGAGCTGGATCAAGAAGTTCCCTGTTATCAGTGTAAATTCTGCCCCGCGCTCCTCTGTAGGAGACGTTCTCTGAATGTGTAGGACGTCTCTGCAGAGGTCTGCATGTCTCAGGGTCTCAGTGTTGTAGCTCTGAGTGGACCCAGACTTCCCTTCCACAGAGCGGCTCAGTACCACTGTCAGATGTTTCCCAGCAGAGTTTAACTGGGACACTTACAGAGCTGCTGTGTAACCGCACAGGGAGCTCTACAAGCTTTTCTTTCACTGCTTTCACTGCCGGTCTCTGTCTCTAACCTGTCTCTGTCTCTAACCTGTCTGTCTCTGTAACCTGTCTGTCTCTGTAACCTGTCTCTGTCTCTAACCTGTCCTCTGTCTCTAAACTGTCCTCTGTCTCTAACCTGTCTCTGTGTATAACCTGTCTGTCTCTCTAACCTGTCTTTTCTCTCTAACCTGTCTCTGTCTGTCTCTGTCTCTAAACTGTCCTCTGTCTCTAACCTGTCTGTCTGTCTCTGTCTCTAACCTGTCCTCTGTCTCTAAACTGTCCTCTGTCTCTAACCTGTCTCTGTGTATAACCTGTCTGTCTCTCTAACCTGTCTTTTCTCTCTAACCTGTCTCTGTCTGTCTCTGTCTCTAAACTGTCCTCTGTCTCTAACCTGTCTGTCTGTCTCTGTCTCTAACCTGTCCTCTGTCTCTAAACTGTCCTCTGTCTCTAACCTGTCTCTGTGTATAACCTGTCTGTCTCTCTAACCTGTCTTTTCTCTCTAACCTGTCTCTGTCTGTCTCTGTCTCTAAACTGTCCTCTGTCTCTAACCTGTCTGTCTGTCTCTGTCTCTAACCTGTCCTCTGTCTCTAAACTGTCCTCTGTCTCTAACCTGTCTCTGTGTATAACCTGTCTGTCTCTCTAACCTGTCTTTTCTCTCTAACCTGTCTCTGTCTGTCTCTGTCTCTAAACTGTCCTCTGTCTCTAACCTGTCTGTCTGTCTCTGTCTCTAACCTGTCCTCTGTCTCTAAACTGTCCTCTGTCTCTAACCTGTCTCTGTGTATAACCTGTCTGTCTCTCTAACCTGTCTTTTCTCTCTAACCTGTCTCTGTCTGTCTCTGTCTCTAAACTGTCCTCTGTCTCTAACCTGTCTGTCTGTCTCTGTCTCTAACCTGTCCTCTGTCTCTAAACTGTCCTCTGTCTCTAACCTGTCTCTGTGTATAACCTGTCTGTCTCTCTAACCTGTCTTTTCTCTCTAACCTGTCTCTGTCTGTCTCTGTCTCTA
>NC_060161.1:35855157-35857657 GCF_021292245.1 Micropterus dolomieu
CTGTCTCTGTCTCTAACCTGTCCTCTGTCTCTAAACTGTCCTCTGTCTCTAACCTGTCTCTGTGTATAACCTGTCTGTCTCTCTAACCTGTCTTTTCTCTCTAACCTGTCTCTGTCTGTCTCTGTCTCTAAACTGTCCTCTGTCTCTAACCTGTCTGTCTGTCTCTGTCTCTAACCTGTCCTCTGTCTCTAAACTGTCCTCTGTCTCTAACCTGTCTCTGTGTATAACCTGTCTGTCTCTCTAACCTGTCTTTTCTCTCTAACCTGTCTCTGTCTGTCTCTGTCTCTAAACTGTCCTCTGTCTCTAACCTGTCTGTCTGTCTCTGTCTCTAACCTGTCCTCTGTCTCTAAACTGTCCTCTGTCTCTAACCTGTCTCTGTGTATAACCTGTCTGTCTCTCTAACCTGTCTTTTCTCTCTAACCTGTCTCTGTCTGTCTCTGTCTCTAAACTGTCCTCTGTCTCTAACCTGTCTGTCTGTCTCTGTCTCTAACCTGTCCTCTGTCTCTAAACTGTCCTCTGTCTCTAACCTGTCTCTGTGTATAACCTGTCTGTCTCTCTAACCTGTCTTTTCTCTCTAACCTGTCTCTGTCTGTCTCTGTCTCTAAACTGTCCTCTGTCTCTAACCTGTCTGTCTGTCTCTGTCTCTAACCTGTCCTCTGTCTCTAAACTGTCCTCTGTCTCTAACCTGTCTCTGTGTATAACCTGTCTGTCTCTCTAACCTGTCTTTTCTCTCTAACCTGTCTCTGTCTGTCTCTGTCTCTAAACTGTCCTCTGTCTCTAACCTGTCTGTCTGTCTCTGTCTCTAACCTGTCCTCTGTCTCTAAACTGTCCTCTGTCTCTAACCTGTCTCTGTGTATAACCTGTCTGTCTCTCTAACCTGTCTTTTCTCTCTAACCTGTCTCTGTCTGTCTCTGTCTCTAACCTGTCTTTTCTCTCTAACCTGTCTGTCTGTCTCTAACCTGTCTTTTCTCTAACCTGTCTCTGTCTCTAACCTGTCTCTGTCTCTAATCTGTCTGTCTGTCTCTGTCTCTAACCTGTCTCTGTCTCTAACCTGTCTGTCTGTCTCTGTCTCTAACCTGTCTCTGTCTCTAACCTGTCTCTGTCTCTAACCTGTCTGTCTGTCTCTAACCTGTCTCTGTGTATAACCTGTCTGTCTCTCTAACCTGTCTGTCTCTAACCTGTCTCTGTCTCTAATCTGTCTGTCTGTCTCTTTCTTTCAGGACTCGTGGACAGCGTGTAGCGGTCTGGGGACAGGTGGGTTCAGTCTGCCCTGTGCTGGTCGTGTCAGGAACAACGTTCTTCTGCTTCTCGCTGAGTGACGGCTCCCACAGTCTACCTGTCCTCGTCAAGGTAGGACGCGCTGTCAGCGTGTGATGTCACTTCCTGTGACAGATCAAACAATTAAAGAGACCAAAAGGATCACGGTCATCATCACGGTGCTGTTAAAATGCACACACTCACGGTTTTACAGGGAGAACCTTAAATAAAATGAGCAGCATCAGCATTAAAATACTAACGTATGAAAAGCTGATCAAACGTTTATTATAAAGTGAGTCTGCAGCGTTTCTCCCGCTGAAACACTTTGACGAGCTGAACGTGTTTCTTGTCATCACCATCAAAAACTTTCATGTCATAGGCTGTATAGGAGTCGAGGCTGTCTGTCCCTGTCTCTCTCTGTCTCTCCCTGTCTCTCTCTCTGTCTCTCCCTGTCCCTCTCACTCTGTCTCACTCTGTCACTCTCTGTCTGTCCCTGTCTCTGTCTCTCTCTGTCTGTCCCTGTCTCTCTTTGTCTGTCCCTGTCTCTGTGTTTCTCTGTCTCACTCTGTCCCTGTCTCTCTCTGTCTGTCCCTGTCTCTCTCACTCTGACTCACTCTGTCCCTGTCTCTCTGTGTCTGTCCCTGTCTCTGTGTTTCTCTGTCTCACTCTGTCCCTGTCTCTCTCTTTCTGTCCCTGTCTCGCTCTCTCTGTCCGTCTCTCTCTGTCTCAATCTGTCACTCTCTGTCTGTCCCTGTCTCTCTCTGTCTCTCTCACTCTGTCTCATTCTGTCTCTCTCTGTCTGTCCCTGTCTCTGTCTCTCTCTGTCTGTCCCTGTCTCTCTTTGTCTGTCCCTGTCTCTGTGTTTCTCTGTCTCACTCTGTCCCTGTCTCTCTCTGTCTGTCCCTGTCTCTCTCACTCTGACTCACTCTGTCCCTGTCTCTCTGTGTCTGTCCCTGTCTCTGTGTTTCTCTGTCTCACTCTGTCCCTGTCTCTCTCTTTCTGTCCCTGTCTCGCTCTCTCTGTCCGTCTCTCTCTGTCTCAATCTGTCACTCTCTGTCTGTCCCTGTCTCTCTCTGTCTCTCTCACTCTGTCTCATTCTGTCTCTCTCTGTCTGTCCCTGTCTCTGTCTCTCTCTGTCTGTCCCTGTCTCTCTTTGTCTGTCCCTGTCTCTGTGTTTCTCTGTCTCACTCTGTCCCTGTCTCTCTCTGTCTGTCCCTGTCTCTCTCACTCTGACTCACTCTGT
>NC_060161.1:35862657-35868708 GCF_021292245.1 Micropterus dolomieu
GTGTCAAACTGAAATGTTTCAGTTTTCAGTAACTAATATACAAGACGCAGGCTTCAGAAGCTGATTTCATTTATTAGGGGACTAAAGCCCTGCTACCCTACCTGGCTCTGTGTGGAGAAGGAATTGTCCCCCTTCATGAATTAAGCACATTTCCTGTAAAGCTGAGTTTACTTTCTGTGGCCACGCTCAGGCCTCGTGTCAGTCAAACGTTGAATAAAGAAATCTTAAATATAACCTGTCTGACAAAGTGAAGGAGGGTGAAAGATGTGAAGAGCAGCACATCCTGCCACCGTGTTCAGGAACAGAGCCGTTGTGTTTGTCCTACAGTTGCTTTGATCTGAAACAAGACTCGTGAAGGGCTAAAACAGCTTCACACTCAGAGGTGAAGTCAGGGTCTGCGTCTGTCCCGACTGTGCGCCCGTGAATAATCAATGAATAATAAAGTTTTATTGAATGTTGTCCCTGCAGCTCCACCACGTCCACTTCCTGTACCGGCCCTGTCCCGACTTTCCTCCCAGCATGCTCTGCGCCTGTCTGCGCTCCAGCCTCAGGGTCACCGCCTTCAGCCGGGCGGGGGGGTCGGCGCCCGACTCCGGCTGCCCCGGCGACGGAGCGTTACCACGGTTACTGCTGGAGAGAAACACGGGAGTGTCGGAGTACCTGTGGGCGTGTCGCCTGAGCTCCCAGCTGTCCCACAGGTGAGGAGGACGAGGTGAAGCTGCAGGGCCCCGAAACCTGGTCCACGGCCAGAGCAGAGAAGCCAGAGCTAAACTTTAGACCTCAAAGTGTTTTTCCTTCTAGCTGGGATTGATGCTGCTCATAGACGGAATAGAAGAATAAGAAGAATGCTGCTCTGTGATCCATATTATTCTATATTTATTATATTTTATTGGCTATATGTCGTGTTGTTGTGAGAATATTTTGTTTGTTATGTGTAATTTGGAAGTTTGTTTAAAAAATGTAAAGTAGTTTGATGTTTTAAAAAGTTCACAATAAACCAGCAGCAATTTAATGAAAATAAACGGAGCCGTGACTTCAGACCCGAGGTACGTACAGAACCGATATTTACCGTTACAGCCCTGTACTGAAACCAGTCAGGTCAGAAACATTTCAGGTAAAGCAGCTGATCACAACAGTGAGGTGGAGATCTGATTCATTTTAAGATCTGCTGTCATGATTCTAACGTGCTTCATCAGGATGAGTGAATAAAATATAGATTAAACATGTTTTTGATATTTATTTTGGATAAAGTTAATCGAGTAATAGACAACTTATTTCGTTATGTACAGCCCTAAACATTTTGATGTGAGGCCTCTTCACACGAACCACATGTAGGTCCTTTACAACAGAAAACGTGGAACTCAGGATAAAAACAGATTTCAAGGGGCCTGTAGAGATTTAAGCACCTGATAAGTTAGATAGGGTCGAATACAACTGATCATTAACTGTCTGTCTCTCTGTCTCTCTGTCTGTCTCTGTCTGTCTCCAGTCTGGTTCCCAGTGTGTTGAAGCAGCAGTGTGTCTGTGTGTTGTCCTGGAAGCTGATGGAAACTGTGTGGGGACGAGGAAGAGTAGGAAGAGGAAGGAGGGACATCTACTCAGAGATGTTGGACGAGCCTCACACCTGTCCTCTCACACAGGTACATACTTTTATTTTACAGTGTTGACCCTGCAGTGTCTGTGTGTCTCTATACAGCGTCTCTGTGTCTCTATAGTACCGTGTCTCTACAGTGTCTCTGTGTCTCTACAGTGTCTCTGTGTCTCTACAGTACAGTGTCTCTACAGTACAGCGTCTCTGTGTCTCTACAGTACCGTGTCTCTACAGTACAGCGTCTCTGTGTCTCTATAGTACCGTGTCTCTACAGTACAGCGTCTCTGTGTCTCTACAGTACCGTGTCTCTACAGTACAGCGTCTCTGTGTCTCTACAGTACAGTGTCTCTACAGTACCGTGTCTCTGTGTCTCTACAGTACAGCGTCTCTACAGTACAGTGTCTCTGTGTCTCTACAGTACTGTCTCTGAGTCTCTGTGTCTCTACAGTACTGTCTCTGAGTCTCTGTGTCTCTACAGTACAGTGTCTCTACAGTACAGTGTCTCTGTGTCTCTACAGTACAGCGTCTCTACAGTACAGTGTCTCTGTGTCTCTACAGTACTGTCTCTGAGTCTCTGTGTCTCTACAGTACAGTGTCTCTACAGTACAGCGTCTCTGTGTCTCTACAGTACTGTCTCTGAGTCTCTGTGTCTCTACAGTACAGCGTCTCTGTGTCTCTACAGTACAGCATCTCTACAGTACAGCGTCTCTGTGTCTCTACAGTACTGTCTCTGAGTCTCTGTGTCTCTACAGTACAGCGTCTCTGTGTCTCTACAGTACAGCGTCTCTGTGTCTCTACAGTACTGTCTCTGAGTCTCTGTGTCTCTACAGTACAGCGTCTCTGTGTCTCTACAGTACAGCATCTCTACAGTACAGCGTCTCTGTGTCTCTACAGTACTGTCTCTGAGTCTCTGTGTCTCTACAGTACAGCGTCTCTGTGTCTCTACAGTACAGCGTCTCTGTGTCTCTACAGTACTGTCTCTGAGTCTCTGTGTCTCTACAGTACAGCGTCTCTGTGTCTCTACAGTACAGCATCTCTACAGTACAGCGTCTCTGTGTCTCTACAGTACTGTCTCTGAGTCTCTGTGTCTCTACAGTACAGCGTCTCTGTGTCTCTACAGTACAGCGTCTCTGTGTCTCTACAGTACTGTCTCTGAGTCTCTGTGTCTCTACAGTACAGCGTCTCTGTGTCTCTACAGTACAGCATCTCTACAGTACAGCGTCTCTGTGTCTCTACAGTACTGTCTCTGAGTCTCTGTGTCTCTACAGTACAGCGTCTCTGTGTCTCTACAGTACAGCGTCTCTGTGTCTCTACAGTACTGTCTCTGAGTCTCTGTGTCTCTACAGTACAGCGTCTCTGTGTCTCTACAGTACAGCATCTCTACAGTACAGCGTCTCTGTGTCTCTACAGTACTGTCTCTGAGTCTCTGTGTCTCTACAGTACAGCGTCTCTGTGTCTCTACAGTATTGTGTCTCTGAGTCTCTGTGTCTCTACAGTACAGTGTCTGTGTCTCTACAGTACAGCGTCTCTGTGTCTCTACAGTACAGCGTCTCTACAGTACAGTGTCTCTGTGTCTCTACAGTACTGTGTCTCTGAGTCTCTGTGTCTCTACAGTACAGTGTCTGTGTCTCTACAGTACAGCGTCTCTACAGTACAGTGTCTCTGTGTCTCTACAGTACAGCGTCTCTACAGTACAGCGTCTCTACAGTACAGTGTCTGTGTCTCTACAGTACAGCGTCTCTACAGTACAGTGTCTCTGTGTCTCTACAGTACAGCATCTCTACAGTACAGCATCTCTACAGTACAGCGTCTCTGTGTCTCTACAGTACAGTGTCTCTGTGTCTCTACAGTACAGTGTCTCTACAGCGTCTCTGTGTCTCTACAGCGTCTCTGTGTCTCTACAGTACAGTGTCTCTACAGCGTCTCTGTGTCTCTACAGCGTCTCTGTGTCTCTACAGTACCGCGTGGACCCTGCAGTCCATCAGTACGTCAGTGTCTCAGAGCTCTGTCAGTCTCTACAGTCAGAGTGCTGGTCTTCAGTCTCTCTGAGGTCTCTGTTGCCTCCTGATGGATCCAATCTGACCAGATCTCAGATCAACACAGCACTGGCCTGGTCCTGCAGGACTCTGTCCTCTGATCCTCAGACTGGAGACAGCCTCAGGTAAACTCTGTCCTCTGACCTGAACATACAGGACAATATCTGAGCCACACCAACACTGCAGTCAAAGAAGAGAAACAATACAAGTGTAAACTTTTTAAAACAACTTTATTGACCAATCAGAACAGACGTCTGCGAAAAAAGAAATAAAGACAGTTGGTTTATAAATATCAGAGTAAAAATATAAATAAGAACAGAGTGTGGATGAGTACAGTATTTATTTAATTAAAAGAGTTGTTATGGTGACCAGTAATAATGAATGACTAGTAGCAGCAGAGTGTCGCACATTAAGTATTTAAGCAGGTGTTATTGCACCAAACAGATGATCATGTGCAGTTTAAAACTAACTAAGTGTCCGTGTGTCAGACACTTAGAGGGAGGAGTTACAGAGTTCGATGGCCACAGGCAGGAAGGACTTCCTGTGGTGCATTATGGGGGAACGAGTCTCGCACTGAAGGTGCTCCTGTGTTTGAGCAGCACGTCATGGAGCGGGTGGGAGACATTGTCCAAGATGACATGTAGCTTGGACAGCGTCCTCCTCTCTGACACCACAGAGTCCAGCTCCTCCCCCAAAACGTCACTGGCCTTGGATCAGTTTGTTGAGTCTGACATTAATTTCACTCAGCTTTAAAAACTGCTAGATAATTAGAGCCTCCTTAGAGCTTAACGAAGATCAAACCCGCCTGATGACGACAGCTCCGTTTCAACCATGGTTATTTAATTACTGATCATACGTGATCAATAATGGGGGTGACGGTGTGTCATTACGCCCTCTGTGTGGTCTGACAGGCAGCGCCCTCTCCTGGTGGTCGGGGTGTTGGAGCTTCCGTCACAGACGTCCGAACAAACCCTGCAGCTGAGAGACGGCACCGGGGCCGTGGCCTGTGTCGTCACGGAAACCAGCGAGGAAGAGGAGGGAGGTCAGAGGGCGGCCTTCAACACCGCCTGGATAGGTACAGCACACACACAAACAGAGGTCAAAGGTCAGAGGTCGCCTTCCAGCCTGAACCCTGCAGGAGAAATAAGTGTGTGTGTGTGTGTGTGTGTGTGTGTGTGTGTGTTGCAGGTTGTCTGGTGTACGTCCAGCAGTTCACCATGGTAACAGAGAGATTCATCCAATCAGACTTCCCCTCCTACCAACACCTGGACCAGGACAAGTTCATCACACACAAACACTGCAGGTATGCACACACACACACAATCACACACACACACAAACACACTGCAGGGACACACATACACACACACACAATCACACTGCAGGTATGCATACACACACACAATCACACACACACACAAACACACTGCAGGGACACACATACACACACACACAATCACACTGCAGGTATGCATACACACACACACACACAATCACACTGCAGGTATGCATACACACACACACACACAATCACACTGCAGGTATGCATACACACACACAATCACACACACACACAAACACACTGCAGGGACACACATACACACACACACAATCACACTGCAGGTATGCATACACACACACACACACAATCACACTGCAGGTATGCATACACACACACACACACAATCACACTGCAGGTATGCATACACACACACAATCACACACACACACAAACACACTGCAGGGACACACATACACACACACACAATCACACTGCAGGTATGCATACACACACACACACACAATCACACTGCAGGTATGCATACACACACACACACACAATCACACTGCAGGTATGCATACACACACACAATCACACACACACACAAACACACTGCAGGGACACACATACACACACACACAATCACACTGCAGGTATGCATACACACACACACACACAATCACACTGCAGGTATGCATACACACACACACACACAATCACACTGCAGGTATGCATACACACACACAATCACACACACACACAAACACACTGCAGGGACACACATACACACACACACAATCACACTGCAGGTATGCATACACACACACACACACAATCACACTGCAGGTATGCATACACACACACACACACAATCACACTGCAGGGACACATACACACACACAATCACACTGCAGGGACACATACACACACACAATCACACTGCAGGGACACAAATACACAAACACAATCACACTGCAGGGACACATACACACACACAATCACACTGCAGGGACACAAATACACAAACACAATCACACTGCAGGGACACACATACACACACACACAATCACACTGCAGGGACACACATACACACACACACAATCACACTGCAGGGACACACATACACACACACACAATCACAC
>NC_060161.1:35868808-35876068 GCF_021292245.1 Micropterus dolomieu
CTACAGATATGCATACACACACACACACACAATCACACTGCACGTATGCATACACACACACACACACAATCACACTGCAGGTATGCATACACACACACAATCACACACACACACAATCACACTGCAGGGACACACATACACACACACACACAATCACACTGCAGGGACACACATACACACACACACACAATCACACTGCAGGGACACACATACACACACACACAATCACACTGCAGGGACACACATACACACACACACACTGCAGGGACACACACACGCACACACACGCACACACACGCACACTGCAGGGACACACACACGCACGCACACTGCAGGGACACACACACGCACACTGCAGGGACACACATATACCGCAGGGACACATATACACACACGCGCACTGCAGGGACACACACACACATCAATATATAATAGTAATTAAGCTTTAAGCTGATTGGGTGTTCGTGTGTGTGTCAGAGTTTACCTGCAGTTTTCTGCAGACCACCTCCACATCCTGAGTCCGTCTGTTGCCATGGTTACACACCTGAGACAGACGGGGGAGGAGTCAGGAGCTGATGTCACAGGGGGGAAACAGACAGATGAAGAAGAAGAGGAGGAGGGAGGTCCGGCTGCAGGGAGGAAGAGAAGAAGGAAAGAAGAAGAAACAGGCTCCTCCCTCTCTGCCTCCTCTGCTACCGTGACGACCGGTGGCTCCCGGCCCTGCGTCTCCATGGTGATCAGGGTGGAGCAGAAGGAGGGCGTGGCCTGGAGAAACACGGGGGCGGAGTTAAAGGGTAAGGAGGAGGCGGGGCTTACACCATGCTTCTCTCTCAGAGCTGCTGTGATTGGTCCAGTGGTCAACTGGGGGCGGGACCCAAAGAACGGACCAATGACAGACCGGGAGACAGAGACAGGGAAGGAGGACAAGGTGAGAAATATGACCTGATACATCCCATGATGCACCTGTGTTCAGAGTGTCACGTGCTCACCTGTCTGCAGGTGGTCCTGGTGTTCTCAGGTGCGTCCGCTCGCTGGTTCCCCCTCCTCCAGCCCGGATGTTTCTACAGACTCGTCGCTGCCAACACACAGGTAAACACACCTGCCGTGATGTCACTGAGCGGGCGGGGCTCCTCTCACCTGTAGCTCCTGGCTCAGCTGCTGCAGTTGCACCTGCACAACGTTTCAAGGAAACACGTCGTTCAATCCAAAACCGTTTTGAGATTGAACTCGCCTGGTGGAGCAGGTGTGACACCTCCAGCTCTGAGAGATACGTGTTTATCACTCTGTTATTATGATGCTGAGTCGCTGCTGTGAAGAAGAAGAAGTGACGGCTGCATCAGAATCCTGGCAGCTGATTGGTTTGTGTTTGTCTGTACATCAGGATCCTAGTGTTTCGATTGGCTGTGGGGTTTCTGGGCGGAGCGGGGTAGAGCTCCACACTAACTCCACCCTCCGGGTCCGATCTGATTGGAGGTTCCACACTCTGACACGCCCACTGCTGCTGCACACCTACAGACAGGTAAAATATACACCTGCAGGTTCCTAAATGAACACAGTATCTTGAGTAAAAACCAAATCTCTTAAAAACAAACAAAGCGTGCGGCACTGACCGCACTACAAGTGCTGTTTGAATATCTGGAATGAAGGTCTTATAGAGTGGAGACAAATCTGAGCCCGACGGCTACAGAGGGATCTGTGACATCAGGTATCTGGGGAAGTTATTCTGTTCAATACAACTGAATATTAAACTTCCTAAATAAAAACAGGATCTTGAATAAGATCAGCTTTTTTCCAAATACAGTCGCAGGAAAAAGTTTGTGAAGTCTTCGGAGTTACCTGGATTTCTGCAGACAAACACAGGGTGAGCGTAGGAAGGATCCCAGAGTGTCAGCTGAAGACTCACAAAAATCTCTGGAACATGCTAGCATCTCTGTTCACGACTCTACGATACATAAAGCACTAAAGAACAACACAGAATAAGCCAGAGCAGCTGGATGTTCCACAGCACTACTGGTGAGATACTCTGTGGACAGATGAAGCCAAAGTTGAGTCATCTGGAAGGAGAACACAACTTTATGTGTGGAGGGGAAAAGGCCCAGCTCACCAACATCAAAGCCTCATCACAGCTGTGAGGTATGGTGGAGGGGGCATCATGGTTTGGGGCTGCTTTGCTACCTCAGGGCCTGGAAGGGTTTCTATCACCGATAGAAAAGTGGATTCCAAAGTTTATCAAGACATTTAGCAGGAGAATATAAGGCCATCTGTTTCCACCCGTTGAAGCTCAACAGGAGGTGGGTGATGCAACAGGACAACGACCCAAAGCACAGAAGTAAAGCAACAACAGAACGGCTTCAGCAGAAGAAAATACACCTTCTGGAATCCCGACCTCAACCCTTTAGGCGTGGCCTAAAGAGAGCGATTCACACCAAACATCCCAAAGGATATTGCTGAACTGAAACAGATTTGTAAAGAGAAATGGTCTAAAATTCTTCCTGACCGTTGTTCAGAAACGTTTGGTTGAGGTTGTTGCTGCCAAGGAGGGTCAACCAGTTATTAAATCCAAGGGTTCACATACTTTTTCCAGCCGGCACTGTGACCGTTTCTACAGTGTGTTCAGTAAAAGCATGAAAACATGTAATAGTTTGTGTGGTATTAGTTTAATCAGACTGTGTTTGTCTATAGTTGTGACTTCAGATCAAATTTTATGACCAATTTATGCTGCGACCAGCGACCGTTACAACGTGTGCTGCTGTTGGACCGAGATGTTGATGAAAAGCACGAGGTGACTCTCTCTCTCTCTCTCTCCTCAGGCTCTCTCGCCCACAGTCCTGTCTGTCTCTGGTGTGTTGGACTGCAGGTAAACGTCTTCTTCTTCTGTCACTTCTGTCTGTCTCTTGTGGTTCAAATTAACGTCTCGGTGCTGATGCCAGTATTTCAGTCTGTGTCTTCATAAAGCCGCCGCACATTAACCGTTGCAGCGCCCTGCAGTCGTCATGGAGACACACACTCCTTCAAGATTTAGTGATTCACGATGAACAAACTCTAACGTGGTTTTCAGGTCTTCTGTAGTCCTCGTAGTGATCTGTGTGTGTGTGTTCAGGTCAGAGCTGGTGTGTTTCCAGGCTCTGGTCTCGGACAGGATCGGTCTGAACGACAGCACGAGTGACTCTGGAGACAAACACACAGGTAAACATGTACACACTGGTAAACATAAATACACAGGTAAACATGTACACACAGGTAAACATGTACACACAGGTAAACATGTACACACAGGTAAACATGTACACACAGGTAAACATGTACACACAGGTAAACATGTGCACACAGGTAAACATGTGCACACAGGTAAACATGTACACACAGGTAAACATGTACACACAAGTAAACGTGCACACAGGTAAACATAAACACACAGGTAAACATGTGCACACAGGTAAACATGTGCACACAGGTAAACATGTGCACACAGGTAAACGTGCACACAGGTAAACATAAACACACAGGTAAACATGTGCACACAGGTAAACATGTACACACAGGTAAACATGTACACACAGGTAAACATGTACACACAGGTAAACATGTACACACTGGTAAACATGTGCACACTGGTAAACATGTGCACACTGGTAAACGTGCACACAGGTAAACATAAACACACAGGTAAACATGTGCACACTGGTAAACATGTGCACACTGGTAAACATGTACACACAAGTAAACGTGCACACTGGTAAACATGTGCACACTGGTAAACATGTGCACACTGGTAAACATGTGCACACTGGTAAACATGTGCACACTGGTAAACATGTGCACATGTTTACCTTAAAAACTGTGATAATTAATGATCCACTTTATCGGGGACAGGTTTGTGCAGCGGCGTTCAGCAGAGAGAGAAAGAGGGCGAGCGAGGAGGTCCTCCTCAGTCAAATATGATTTTAAATACTCCCTGTATAAAAATTAGATAATCAATATGTAGCGGTCCGCGTTGCTAAATGTCCAGATTTTAGGCTGATTATGGGAAACGCTGCTTCCACGATCACCCCCCTTCACCCCAAACAAAGCCTCTCTCCCGACTTTTTAACTAATATCATATTCAACAGCAGCGAGGAGTAACCTATGGTTTTTACAGAGCATACAGCCTCGGCCTAACGTTTCTTTACGACACCGGCTGAAATAAAAAAATCAAGCAAGTAAATCCCAACTTTTAAACAGCAGTTTTTCTGCACATGTAGCCTGTTTATAAGAGCAGTATTCAGTATTTTACACATGCCTGTAGTGTGAGAGATCCGGGTTCAATTCCCCGCTGTGACCCATCCACCAATGTGTCCCTGAGCAAGACACTTAACCCCTCGCTGCTTTGGATAAAAGCATCAGCTAAATGAATGATTGTAAGAATGTAAGTTTCACGCTGCTTCAATAAATCAGATGTAGAAATGTTTTTGCTGCTCGCTGCTCGAGTTTACAACAGACGACAATGTTCTTTGCATCTTAGACTGTGACACAATAATGGCAGCAGCTACTTCCAGCTGTGGACAGAACGCCCTCCTTCTCCGTTCTTCTATCAGCGGACATGAACAACACAGTCCGGTGCTGCTGAGCTGCAGCACAGTCAAGGATTCACGTCAAGAATGGTGTGTTCAGTAACAGTAACGCAGCGTTACTTGTCTTAGTAACTAATAATAATATTACTGTTTAAGAAAAGTAATTAGTTACAGTACTAGTTTCTGGGGAAAGTAATGATATTACTGGCCAACGCTGGCGGTCAGCTGTTCAGATGTCTAAAGAACTAAATGATCAAAGTCTGGAAACAAAGCCAGTGACGCCTCGCTTCACTCTACAGCAGCGGTCGGCAAGTTCAAGAGCCGGCCGTCACGTGGCGGCCAGAACATTATTTCAGTCAGATTATTTCAAACCCTTGTGTGCACGTTTAGCTCAGTGGGTAGAGCAGGACTCCCGTTGGAGGATCGACCCCAAAGTCCAGCGGACTGTTTATTTGTCCCTCGTTAAACAAATTGATCAGCCTGTAAGGACACGTCTTCACACGCTCACAATAAAGCCCGTTTATCCTCATTCATTAACCTAGATGTTACAGAGGTGTGTCAAGTTAAGCCAGAGTTCGCCATCTTTCGGCGTGAAAGCTGAAAGTCTGTCCACAGTCGTGTGTTTCACTGCTACAGGTGGAGTCCACTCTGAGTCTGTCTGTGTGCAGGTGTGCGTCTCACAGTGTGCGACCAGACTGGCAGGAGTCTCCTGGTGTACCTGGACTTAAGCCACACCCCCTACCCTCCTGGCCTGTTGCCTGGCAACACATTGCTGCTGTCTGCTTTCCAGAGGAGAGTGTCCAGGTAACACACACACATTTTAGATTTAAAGGTACGTTACTGTTTAAATGCCGTGTTTAATAACTGTTACTGTGTTTCAGGACAGGAAGTGTGTACTGCAGTTATTTACCCGTCAGCTCGGTGACCGTCGTCTGTCTGGGAGATACGAGGTAACGTGATCATGTGACAGGAAGTGTGTACTGCAGTTATTTACCCGTCAGCTCGGTGACCGTCGTCTGTCTGGGAGATACGAGGTAACGTGATCATGTGACAGGAAGTGTGTACTGCAGTTATTTACCCGTCAGCTCGGTGACCGTCGTCTGTCTGGGAGATACGAGGTAACCGTGATCATGTGACAGGAAGTGTGTACTGCAGTTATTTACCCGTCAGCTCGGTGACCGTCGTCTGTCTGGGAGATACGAGGTAACCGTGATCATGTGACAGGAAGTGTGTACTGCAGTTATTTACCCGTCAGCTCGGTGACCGTCGTCTGTCTGGGAGATACGAGGTAACCGTGATCATGTGACAGGAAGTGTGTACTGCAGTTATTTACCCGTCAGCTCAGTTGAGTTTGTGTTTCCTCTCAGCGCCGCTCGGCCGCCTCCTGCTCCCATGATGCATCTGGGTGTGTGGGCAGTGAGCAGGGAGCAGAGGTGCATCGTGGGTCGAGTCAAAGGTCACGTGGTGTGTTTCCTGTTCCTGCAGCTGCAGTGGATCTGCTCACTGTGTGGGAGTCAGTACATACAGGTACTTTACTGTACTTTACTGCACTCTACTGTACTCTACTGCATTCTACTGCACTCTACTGTACTCTACTGCACTCTACTGCACTGTACTGTATTCTATGGCACTCTACTGCACTCTACTGCTGTCTACTGCATTCTACTGCATTCTACTGCTGTCTACTGCTGTCTACTGCATTCTACTGCACTCTACTGCATTCTACTGCATTCTACTGCACTCTACTGTACTCTACTGTATTCTACTGCACTCTACTGTACTCTACTGCACTCTACTGCACTGTACTGTATTCTACGGCACTCTACTGTACTCTACTGCTGTCTACTGCACTCTACTGTACTCTACTGCTGTCTACTGTATTCTTCTGCTGTCTACTGCATTCTACTGCACTCTACTTTACTCTACTGTACTCTACTGCTGTCTAATGCATTGTACTGCACTCTACTTTACTCTACTGTATTCTACTGCTGTCTACTGCATTCTACTGCACTCTACTTTACTCTACTGTACTCTACTGTATTCTACTGCACTCTACTTTACTCTACTGTACTCTACTGCTGTCTACTGTATTCTTCTGCTGTCTACTGCATTCTACTGCACTCTACTTTACTCTACTGTACTCTACTGCTGTCTAATGCATTGTACTGCACTCTATTTTACTCTCCTGTACTCTACTGCTGTCTACTGCTTAAATATATGTGTATATTAAACTCGTGTACCAGCATCCATGTGTAGATACATAAATACACACACAGTGTGGATGTGAACGAGTCCTCTGGCGCCTACTTCAGGTGAATTTCTGTGATTGGATCCTGTTTTATAGTTTTATTAGTTTGACAGTTAAACTGTAGGAAGAGTAGTAATGAGCTCTGCGGCCTGTAGGGGGCGCTACAGGACTCTGTAATTCACTCGCTCTGTGGTTCAGACTGTAGTAATGAGCTCTGCGGCCTGTAGGGGGCGCTACAGGACTCTGTAATTCACTCGCTCTGTGGTTCAGACTGTAGTAATGAGCTCTGCGGCCTGTAGGGGGCGCTACAGGACTCTGTAATTCACTCGCTCTGTGGTTCAGACTGTAGTAATGAGCTCTGCGGCCTGTAGGGGGCGCTACAGGACTCTGTAATTCACTCGCTCTGTGGTTCAGACTGTAGTAATGAGCTCTGCGGCCTGTAGGGGGCGCTACAGGACTCTG
>NC_060161.1:35877624-35904342 GCF_021292245.1 Micropterus dolomieu
AAAAAGCCCAAACTTGATCCGGATGTTTTAGCCAACTATAGACCTGTATCTAACCTTCCATTTCTCTCTAAGGTTCTGGAGAAAGCAGTTGCTAAACAGCTGTGTGACTTTCTACAGAGCAATAGTTTATTTGAGGATTTTCAGTCAGGATTTAGAGCTCATCATAGCACAGAGACAGCACTGGTGAAAATTACTAATGACCTCCTTATTGCATCAGACAAAGGACTTGTCTCTGTACTGGTTTTATTAGATCTTAGTGCTGCATTTGATACCATTGACCATCAGATCCTATTGCAGAGACTGGAATATTTCATTGGCATTAAAGGAACCGCTCTAAGCTGGTTTAAGTCCTATTCATCAGATCGATTTCAGTTTGTTATGTTAACGATGAGTCCTCCATGCACGCCAAAGTTAGTCATGGAGTTCCTCAAGGATCTGTCCTCGGACCAATCCTCTTCACTTTATATATGCTTCCTTTAGGCAATATTATTAGGAAACATTCTATAAGCTTTCATTGTTATGCAGATGATACTCAGTTATATCTATCGATCAAACCAGATGAAACTCATCAGTGTCTCCAGTCAGTTTCACTGGACCTGTCGCTGTGTGTTTCCTGGACAAACATCAAGTCAACACTTTTCAGCTTCATCAGCTCATATAGCTGCATTCTCTTCCTGATGTCCGCAGCTCCATTTAAATTCAACGAAGCAACTTTAAATCACTCATTGAAGAAAAAGAAAACCTTTAGTTTGATTCCTCTCCATCTTCTTCATTAAGTTCATGTCTGATGTTCTCAACCTGTAAACCTCCTGCTCAGTTAAACCCTCTCTTCCTTTGGCCCTCAGCTGTGACTTGACTGAGTTAAGAAAAGCCTCTTTGTCTGGAAAGAAACTTTCAACTTTTACCCCTTTTACGTTCTTTGTTTTCTGTAGAAACAGTTTGTTTTTCTCAACCCCATAAATCTGTTCGTTCAGCTCTCCTGGTGCTATTTTGTTCAGTGAGACATCTAAACGGCCTTCCACACTGGAGTCATACTCCGCCATCGACTCCTTCACACTCTGCTTCTGTTTGTCTTTGCTGACTGTAACCTTCTTTGCTTTTGAGCCTTTACTGTCAATTTCACTAATTCGTCCCTTTTTTCCAGCTTCCTTCTGCCCTGATGTTCCCTCTCCAGCAGTCTGACCAGATTCAGTACCGGCAGGTTTTTCTGGACACACTCGGATCACATGACCCTCCTTTCCACAGCCGAAACACTTCATAACGTCTGACGTGGCAAACAGAACATAATCAAACCCATCAATTTTCAGCCGAAAAGACAAGTTTAACTCTTCACCCAGGTCAGTAGTCACAGTACCGTCAGGGAGGCAGAGACAGACCATTTGTTTGGTCTGAGGTTAAAAAAGAAAGAGGTGGGAGCATCTATGTCTCTTACGCTGGTGAACCGTAACCTGACCAAAGCCCCTTTAACTCTTTCGTGTAAAAAATAACCTAATTCCTATTTTATTTGCCTGTGTCTGTCTGTGCTGTTGTGAGTGTGTAGACTGTTTTCCAAATCCAAATCTCTTTTTCTAAGCCAGTAAGAGATGCTTTTAGTGGTTAAGTGACTAAATGATTGTCAGTGAAACCTACTGGATAAATGTAACTGTTCAATAACCTGATGCAAAAACTTTGTGATATGTAAAGCCTTTTGAGGTGCTTTAAATGCCAGAGGTATGGACATGTTGCAGCTGCTTGTAGAGGAAGTAGAAGATGTAGGAAATGTGGAGGTGAACATGAGAGTGTAAGGAGAAGCTGATAAAGTGTGGTTCCTGCACTGGAGGGCACATTGCTAGAAATCGTGCAGCAGTTTTGGGAGACTAACAAAGGTGTGTCTTATGCTGAGGCTGTTAAAAAGGTTGCAATAAGTGGTGAGGTGGGGGACATAGGGAGGAGAGAAGGGGAATGCCCTCCGCCAGCCTTCAGTGGTGGTGAGTAAGATGGAATTCCTGGCTTTCATTGTGGAAATAATGTGTGACATGAAGCAGAATAAGAACAATTCAGATGTTGTAAGAAGTGTGGTGAAGGCTGCTGAGAGGAGTCCTGGGGTTGTAGGGATTGAGCCGGCTAGTCTCCAAGAAAGAATAATGGAAACCAAATGGAAGCTGACGAGGGTGATGAGGTTGATAGTCTGTTAATGTTTTGCATCCTGCAGTGCAATGCCAGAAGTTTGGTAGCTAATGGACAGGAATTAAAGAAGTTTGTGGATGGTCTCAAAGAAAAGCCACAGCTAATATGCATACAGGAGACATGGCTGAAACCGACCGAGATTTTGTGATACCAGGTTACATTTGTTTACGTACGGACAGAAATACATCTGGAGGGGGGAGTGAAATTTTTGTTAAAAAAGGTGTTCAGTTTAGGCAAGTAAATGTAACCTCAGGACATGAATGTGTAGAAATTGAGGTATGGTGCTCAGCAGGTAGGGTTTCATTGATTAACGTCTACACTCCTTGTCTGTGGCTAGAAATAGATAAGTTAGATGAAATAATGGATCAGGTGGGACCTCCAGTGGTGTGGACAGGAGATTTTAATGCTCACAATCCTCTTTGGGACAGAAATGGGGCTTTAATAGAAGAGTTTATAGATATAATTTGGTGGTGTTAAATGATGGAGGACCAACTATGTTACAGGTGAATAGTGGGAGGCTGTCATGTATTGATTTAATCTTTGTGTCAGGTGAGGGAGTGATGACTTCCCTATTTTAAGTAAATTTGACAGTGTTTTACAGGTGGGGAAGGAGAGAGCGGAGAGGGGGTTTAATTTTCTAAAAGCAGATTGGGACAAATTCAGAGAACAGCTGGCAGCAAGCTTAGGAGATGTAGTTAGCCAAGGTAGCAGTGATGAGTGGAGTAATTCTTTTTGTGAAGTTGTGAGGAAAGCAGCAGAAAAAGTCATTAAAATTAAGGGTAAGAGGACAGAAAGAAAAGTAGTGCCGTGGTGGAACCAGGCTTGTGATGAGGCTGTGCGGGTTAGAAATAGCGCTTACAGGCAGCTTCGCAGATGTCCTGTTGAGAGTCTTGTTGTTGAGTATAAGAAACGGCGGGCTGAGGCTAGAAAGGTTATAAAGTGTGTGAAGAGAGAGAGCTGGCAGAAGTTCTGTGGTACTTTAGGTTCTGAGACTACTGTTAAACAGGTTTGGAAGGTGATTCATCAGATGGCGGGAATTAATAGAGGTTTCTCTACTGCTGTTCTGTTAGAAGGGAGCAATGAAGTGGTAATTAATAAGGACAAGGCTGATCTGTTGGTTAGGAGTTTCCAGCATGTGCACAGTGGTAGGAATGTTGGTAGAGAAGGTTTGATTAGGAGGGAGCTAATGCTTGAGCAGGAAGGGCACAAACTTGATAGGAATAATGACAATAGTGATTTAATCGATATGTTCTTTCCCACGCATGAAGTACAGAGGGCAATAAGACGAGGGCGGCACACTGCTCCTGGGAGAGAGGGATGGGATATGAGATCTTTCAGCATTTGGATGTCTTTGCATTGGAGGAGGGACTGGCCTTGATAAATACAGTGTAGGAGGAAGGATCGATTCCAGCTGAATGGAAACATGCAGTTACTGTGATCATGGATCATATAGGCCAGTTGAACTCACAGCTGTTATCTGTAAGATTATGGAAAGGATGGTTACTGACAGGTTGGTATACAGATTAAAAGAAAGGTTTTTTCTCTACATATCAGAATGGCTTCAAACTTGGTCGTGGATCTATGTACTTTAGTGTTGGACAACGATATCAAGAAAGCCCTTGTAAATAAAGAGGTGGCTTATGATATGCTGTGGAAAGAAGGAGTAGTCATTAAGCTGTATGGAGTATTCAGATAAGACCCTGTGGTTGTAGATATTAGGACTCCGCAGGGTTGTGTCATCAGTCCAGTCCTGTTCAATGTAATGGTTAATAATATGTTTGATGAGGTAGGAAGTGGATTTCAGCCACGTTTGTTTGCAGATGATGGAGCAATGTGGAAAAGAGGCCGTAATACTGGGTACTTATTGAAACAGATGCAGTGGGCTTTGGATAAGGTGCAGGGTGGGAGTGAGAAGTGGGCCTTTAGGTTATCGTTGACAAAAACAAAGTATATGTTTTTTGGCAGGAAGAGGATCATAGACAGTCAGGGTCTTAAGTTATATGGAGAACCTCTTGAGAGAGTCAGGGTTTCAAGTTTCTTGGTGTCTGGCTGGATGAAAAGTCCACGTATAAAGAACATGTATGTAGAATGGTAAACAAGTGTGGAAAGGTTATCAATATTATGAGGAAGCTGATGCTGATGATTTATAAAGCTATGACGAGATCAGTTTTTGATTACGGGTGTCTTGCATACGGAGCGGCAACTAGGTCCAAGCTTAATAAATTAGATGGACCAGCTTAATATATATATAAATATAAAGAGATGGGTCAGACTTAGTCAGGGACATTTTAACAGTGGTTTATGGGCCAGAGAAGCGGGGGGGGTGGGTTTCCTGTGGGTTCCAGCTCATTGTTGAAACAGGGGGCAATTGTAACACACTCACTTTCTCCAAACAGAAACAAGCTAGAGACATAATCTGCACATGCTCAATAGGATTCTCTCTCTGCAGGATCATTTCACCTCAGTTTTTAACAAAATACTGATTTTGAGGTATGAAAGTAATTTTGGATGTGCAGTATTTTTCTTGTGGTGTCCAAAGTTTAAATTACTACAAATTTAAACATAGATTTCATCTCTAGGTTATTAACAATTAACACTAACGAACTATGCTAATATAGTTGTGTCCACTGATGTTCCACGCCACATGACTCAATGTAAGCAGCTTGTTTTTTTTGTTAGAAAATAAACATATTTCACTAAATTTAAATGTAAAACTTCATTAAAAAGGGTGTGTTAAAAGAAATGGATTAGTTCTAGTATAAACAAAACATCAATTAACATAGGTCAACTTTCTTTGTATAAAATAATGTGTTTTATATGTGTTTAACAGAAAGTGTGAATGTTATATAGTCTGCAAAAGTAAAGTTCCTTTCAATTTCACTGTGTCTATATAGTGGATTTAAAGTGGCTGATTGTATAAGACCCAGCAAAACCAAACAGAGTGACTAGTTCAAAACTATTTTATGAAGTTAGAATAGAGAACTTAGCATAATTTGAACCATATATAAAAACACTCTTAAGTAACATTAGCAGTAAAGTAATTACTTTGAGGTGGCCTAGGCTTTTATGTCATGAAGTTCTCTGACTCATGTTGTGGTTTTGCCATTTATTAACAGTAGCAGACATCATTGAACAGGCTACTGTTTATCTAGCATGCTGTAGCTGCTAAAAACATGCAACCAACTCCTAACGTTACCCAGAAGCCCCTTGCTTCCCTCCCAACACAAACACTGCTCACACTCTGCAGGGACCTCTGTTGTTCAGTGTAGATAGAGCTACATCTAAATCACAAATCACATCACAGTTAATATGACTTCTTGCATTTAATTAAATATTATAGTATTTTTCTGATAAGTGAAAATATATCAATTATAGAATTAATTAGCGCACATATGTGTTTCTTGTATCAAAAGATGACTTGTGTATCTCAAGTAGTCTGTGAGTTATTCAGGAAAATGTTACAGTTCCCACAGTAAATCCTTGTCTGGTCAGCAGGGCGGTAAAGTTAACAGCTCCTGCTTCATTCAGAGGATTTTACTCCAACATGTTCCTGCTGTTTGTCATCCTGCTGCACGGTAAGAGACACTTTACTGTGATCACCACAAAACTCACCGTTTAAAGAGAGAGAGACACACAAATACACAAATACACAAATGCACGAGGGAAATTCCACCGTGTCAGAGTCTGTGGTCACAGATTCGAACTTCCGGAATCAATAACTCGTAAGCAAAACGTGTGTAAAACACAAACAACGCATTTTTACTATCGTAGTTAAGTAGAGAACAGGCTACAAGGTCATTTTCATCTAAGTGATTCTTCCAACGAGCCGCAGAAATAACGTCGGTCTCTAGTGCAGCCGGCTGTGAGACGAGTCCGCAGGGACCTAAAATACACACTGCAGAAATATTCAAGGACATTGTCAATTAAAGGCTGCATTGTCTCCAAAATCACCCCACAAATCATAGATATCCTGCTGGTGACACTGCAACACTTATTGGTTTGCAAAATCAATAACTTCACTGTTATGAGCTGTAGTGTCTCCACAATCCCCTCAGGCATCAGTGATCTCCTGCTGGTGATACTACAGCACTTTGTTTTACATTTTAATATTCACTAACTTCACTGTGAAGGTGAAGGAAAACAAAAAGAACAAACCAACAACAATGAAGCTACAGTTGTGAATTATTTTTTATATTTCAGATAGAAGTCGACTAATGTCTAATTACAACTGTGGGTGTATTCATTAACAGTAAGATCAGCTGTATTGTTATATAGGAAGTGTTTGTTTTGCCACGTTTATGTTTCAATTCTCATGTAATTTTGCGGAACACATAAAGGTTGTTTCAGAGTCTTCATTTGTTGCTTTGAGCGTCGTCTTTTCATTGTACAACATTGTAATATTTTGTTCTGTTATGAATATAAAGATATACAGTATATAACAGTATATTGTACGAATGATTGAACACGTTTTGATGGCTGTTCTCTTGGTGTGAATATTTAAAGACAAATAGACCAAACAAAGTGTCAACCAACAGGCGACCCCTTGTGGTTAAACTTTGATTTGATGGCACTACAGCTTATAACAGTGAAGTTATTGAACATTAAACTTCCTCAAAGTTATTCAAAACAGTATTTCTCCACACTAAGTGTTGTTGCTAAATGAGCGCTGGCTAACAGTATGCAGAAATATTCAAATACACCTTTTATACCAAATGCAAAGAAATGCACAGTACCAATGGACGCATTAGGTCAGAGGTCACTAATAGGCGGACCGCGGTCCAAAACCGGACCCCGCCTCATGTGATGCTGCTCAGCCACTCAAATCTGTGCATTCCAACAGGCATTGCGAGTCGGCGAGTGCGATACGTTTTAGAAACACACGGAGTGAGGAGGCGAATGAGAGAAGATATTAATGTTGGTTTTTAATCAAGAATGTATCATTACATGTGCATTCTTCCCACGGGCAGTTTAACACCAGAATATCTCATCGGTCTCCAATACTGGCTGGCAGGACAAGGTAGAGCTCACGTTTCTCACTGAACCAGAGACAGTAGGAAAGTGGTGGCTCTATGAGAGGGAATGAAGGAGAAGAGGAGGCATTACAAGATGTGTTGAGTGTTTAGTATAAAATCACTTCAGGCTACACTTTTTATAATAGAGCCCATGAAAAATCGGGCACGGTCCTAAGGAGGTGAACAGAGTGTAGCAACTACATGAAATATAGTGACATGGCGTCCACGGTAATAGCACGAGGACACTGAGCACTTTCTAGGGATTCACCACAAATTTGTATTTTTAAAATACACAAATAAGTCTGAGAAATAATTTAGGTAACAGGAATGAATATTGTAAGCGACCTGCTCCGTCATAGTTATAATGTTATTAAATATAAGGAAAAGAAAATTAGAGAATGACTTACTTTTGGACTTCCCATGACTTTCAGAAGATGCAGATGATGCAACCTTCTCTTAAACATGGGGCTTGTGGAATTATTATGTATTAGGGTAACAGGACTGAGGGAAAACCTGGGGACACAACAAAAATGGGCATTTTAACTCCAATATTTCATGAAGAAAAAATGTTGAAAGCATAGATGGGATACGGAGTCACTCATAAATGCGAGAAATAGTTTACATTGTAGAGGAGTTTTAGGGACTGGACAAATGATATTTTTCAGTGTTCTAGATAATTTGTATTAATGTTTAAATTGATTTATGCTTTTGCAATTAGATTAATGTGCAGGGCACTTTGCTTAATAATAAAAAGTATTTTAAAGTTAATTTATATGCATATTTATACATTTATGTCCTGGGGACAGACATGGCACCCATTTGGTGGAATGGCCCACAAAGACACCACACTGCGTTCAGGAAACACACCATTTATACTCGAGACATTACACACATATACAGAGACTCTCTCTCACCCCTGAAAACCACCGACTCCCCCCGGACTCACACAGGCAGAGTGTGCGCCGCGTTATGGCTGCGCCTCGGTTTTGACCCGTCCTCAGCCCTGCGTCCACTCACACTGGAAGCGTTTCAGCCCGCCCTACGTTGTTGACATGTTGTTTATTTGTCATTTTGTGTGCTTCTACAACCAATCACAGCGCTCTGTGAACCGTTTTCCTCCAGTTCCCTGCAGGGCTGAATTTCCCACGAGGAGAATTTCAGAATAAAGAGCGTTTTGCCTGATTTTGATGACATGTTTAGATTTTGTTGATTTGGTAAACAGTGTTTGCATTTTGTGCTTCTACTATGATTAAGTAGCTACATAGTTAAATGAGTTCCTTTTGTGTCCGTTTTAACCGTGTTTATCGCTGTTTTACGATCGGGAGTCTCCACAGGGTGTTTTATTTTAAAAATGGACTGGATCCTCTCTGCCGTTCTTAGCTGACTTCCTGCCTGGTTCAGTCTGCTCGGGAACTATCCGGTGTTTGTCTCTGTCTGTCCTCTGTCTCCTCTGAGTCTCTGTGATTGTCTGTCTGTCCTCTGTCTCCTCTGAGTCTCTGTGATTGTCTGTCTGTCCTCTGTCTCCTCCTAGTCTCAGTGTTTGTCTCTGTCTGTCCTCTGTCTCCTCTGAGTCTCTGTGATTGTCTGTCTGTCCTCTGTCTCCTCTGAGTCTCTGTGATTGTCTGTCTGTCCTCTGTAAAGACGCGTCGACAATGAAATTTCGCGTAGATATCTTCAATAGACTATTTTCTCAGACTTCTCAGAGAGAGATAAAGCGGAGGTGCTGAGCGACTATGAATTATGATTTTACTCATATTAAACAGTAAATAGTTTGTGGTGGTCAGCGTATTGTGGCGTGTCGCCACAAATAAATCAATGAGTGAGAAACACTGCAGATTGTAGAGACCGCTTTTATGTCATCTTAGTGCTGATAGTGAGTTAAAATCGCCTTATTATTGGCAAAAGAACAATCGCTGATCGTCCCTTCAATCGTCAATAAGTGATCGATTGCCAATTGGAACAAGCCTAACGGAGTGTGGATCAAATGATTCGTCCTTCTATTATTTAAAGGGGCTATATGTATGTATGTATGTATGTATGTATGTATCTTTCAATGAAATCACTTTGTTTTTACTGCCTTGTTGTCAAAGGGCTCAAAACTCACTTTTTCTTTCTTTTTTACATTTTCTCCGTTGCTTTCATCAGACACTATTCTGCTTTTAACGTGAGGTCAGATTCAGTCCTGAGCGCTGCTGAGCCTCTCAGACTACAGCGACAACACGCCAGCTAACGACACGCAGTCCGCTAACATCCATGAAACCACAGGCTCCACGTAAGGATCCAAAACTACAATAAAGGTTTACGTGCTGAAGCCCGTCAGACCAAACAGGTTCAGATGATGTCGACAACAGTGAACAATAAAATGGCTGGAGTTCAGGAGAGAGCGCCACTTTGTTTCAGAACCAACCAAACCGACCCAGAGTTCATGTAAATGATCTTTGTTGGGAAGTAACATGGCGTCCTCTAAAAAAGACAGCAGTTTTGTCTTTAATGATGATGTAGCAGGTTAATTTGAGCCAAACGAGGAGCTGAGAGACCCACTGTCTCTGTCCTTACAGCTACCCAGCATGCCTTGGGAGAGGAGGTGATTGAGGGGGCGGAGTCTGTGGTGCTGCCCTGTGAGGCCACTCCTGGAGCTGCTTCCTCAGTGACATGGAGCCGTGAGGATCTCAATCCCTCCACCGTTCATCACCGAATCATGACAAGTCAGCTTGTTGAAAAAGATGAGCTTGTAAACCAAAACCAGCTGTTCACAAACCGTACAGAGATGCAGCCTGACGCTCTGAGGACTGGACACGTGAGTCTCACTCTGAAACACATTCAGCTGTACGATGGAGGCACCTACAGCTGTGGCGTCCGTGGGGGGGGGGGGGGGGGGGGGGGGGGGGGGCTGGACCAGACACATGTACAGCTGCAGGTCACCAGCAAGGAAGAAGTGGAACTCAGAGAACAAGGTGGGTTCTATGGACAAGGGCAGAACACGTATGTTAGAGGTCACATGTCCACAGAGAGATGAAGCTGAATAATGTTTGTTCTTGAATTAATCCTGTTGGTCCTTAATCGTTCAGTTTAAGAAATTTTAGCATGTCAGTTTTTATCTGTCTCCAGCAGAGAATTGCAGCACGTAGACAAAGAAAGAAGAGGCGGGACCTTCTCTGTCTTTCAGCGTGTTTAGTTCTTACCCTTCAGAAATGTTTGTTGCTGTCATAGTCTTTTATTGGATCCTCTCTCTTCTTCTTCCTCTTTGCTGTTTTATGACGGTTGGTTGCAGCTTCTTCCAACCTGCACTCATCTCTGTTGAATACACTGTGCTGGACTTCATGTAGCTGCAGAAAAATCTGTTCAAGGATTCATTGCTGTCAGTTTCTGGAGTTTTACATTTTTTTTTCAATTGCTAACCTGCATTGGTCAAAACTGAAGTCACATTGTCAAAACTCTTCACAGTCAGCAAAACAATAGTGTACTTCACCACCTGCAACACTGTTTATCTGCAGCACCTTTTTCAAATGCTAACACACACATCCTGCATTTTGCAGTAGCTGGACAGACGACCCTGTTTCAAGGGAGGCAACGCAGGAGTCACAAACGTCTATTATGACCAAAATAAGGAAACAAAGTCCATCCGTCCATCGTCAACCGCTTATCCTGCATACAGGGTCGCGGGGGGGCTGGAGGCAATCCCAGCTGACATCGGGCAATACTGCATATACGACCTAGACAGGGCTTCTGCAAACACATTGTCCTTCCCACGGATGTGTTGGATGACCAAGTTAAGTTCTCAAATGCAGAGTGACACAAGCTGGACCAAACAAACGTGACTCAGGGCTCAGAAGGTTAGTAGAAGGTAGAAGAAGGCTGATTTTCCAACCACTTCTCCTTCAAAAGTTTCAGTGGACCCCCCACCAGTTCAGCAGAACTGAAACCAAGGGACTCTTGGGTCACTTCTCTAGCCACAAAGAGGAGTAAAGGGGTTCCCTCATCCCAATATCTTTCAAACTCTCTACAGTATGCTCACAACATTGACTTTAGAGTCTGGTGAAACCTCTCTAGGACTCCCTGAGACTGTGGATGGTAGGCAGATGAAAAACAGTGCTGAATAGACAGCTGCTGCAGCACCTGGGAGAACACATGGGACATAAAATTTGACCCCATCAGTCTGAACAATCCTTGGAAGACCGAATGTTGTGAAAAACTTAATCATGGCCTTAGAAACTGCTGGAGCAGTAATCCTGCATAAAGGAATAGCTTCAGGAAACCGAGTAGCAGCACACATGATGGTCAGTAAGTTGTGGTTACCTGTCTGATGCGAGAAAATGAAAATGTCTTTTTGATGCCCATATGACCCGCAAGACAACGATCATTAGCCAATTGCAAGACACCAGAGCGATAAGCCTTAGGAACAACAACCTGAAACACACTACTCCACTCGTCATGGCAAGACGAAGAAGAAGAAGTCCACTTTCTCATTAACAGTCCATCATTCACAAAGTACCCACAAGAAACAGCAGTAACTGCATCTTCAGAAACAGCCTCTTCAAAGAGGGAAAGCAAAGTTGTCTCTTTTCCTTGTTCCACTTTTAGCTCTTCTCGAGAGGGGAACACTGTACCAAAGCCTAATGTCCCATGAACCATAGGTAAGGACAAGGAAACGCCACCAAACCCTTGAACAATAGCATTTGAGCCCAAAGCAGATTTGTCATTAAAGTGAAGAAAATAGTGGAAGATCAAAGACTGAAAAGCTCCAGAGTCTTTCCAGATCTTAATAGGTCACTTAGCTGGAGGATCAGATGCAAGAGAGACAAAACCATCCATAAGGAAAGACGAAGAGCCAACCAACTCTGGCTCTCAAGTAGGATGCTCGCTGGTAACTGGAACTGCAGCCGTGTTCACAGTTTTTATTAAGGCTACAGGCTTAACAGATTTATGTTTCTTGTTGAAGACAGGACAGCCAGCAATAAGATGACCAGGTTTCTTGTCAGAGAAACATGCCTTGTCGGAAGCAACGCTTCCAATGGCCGACTTCCTGGCAAAGGGGGCAGAAACTGTGGGACTGTGCTTCAAAGTGCGAGCTCTATGAAACACAACGTCACCCTTTTGTTCACCATGTCCTTTATCTAAATCAAGCTTGTGCGTCAACATAAACTCATCTACCAACACAGCAGCTTTACAGATATTGGTCGCTTTTTGTTCATTTAGATATGTACAAACAACATTTGGCAAACAATTCCTCAAGCAAAACTAATAGGCGAAGATCTTCCTTCGTTTCTACTAACAGGGACTTACACCATCTGCCAAAAAGGGTCTCCTTTTCTTTAGCAAACTATACATAAGTTTGTTTGTCAAGCTCACTGAGACTTCTAAAGCATTGGCTGTAAGCCTCAGGCACTAGCTCCTAGGCTCTCAATATGGCACCTTTAACGGTCTCATATTCCTTGCTTTCATCAAGGCTTAAAGCAGAGTAAGCTTCCTGTGCTTTTCCCACCAAAACGCTCTGCAAAAGTAATGTCCAGGCATGCTCAGGCCACCTTGAAATAGTAGCCACACGTTCAAAATGAGGAAAGTACTTTTCAACATCTTGCTCCAAAACTGGGGAAACCATTCGGGTGTTTGTAACGGCATCAAACCCAGCTGACTCAACTTTAGGAGAGCTCACTAGAGAAGCATGCTTGAGTTCCAGGTCTTTAAGGAAACGTTCATCTTCTAAACGTGCTTGCTTCTCCTACTCTTTTCTTCAAGTTGCAGTTCTTGTACAGCCAGTTCTCTGAACCTAAACTTGGTGTGTCATTGTGATGCTGAGACTATTTTACAGCACTATGTAGCACAATGGAAACTATTACAAAATAAGAAATGGAAACATGGAAACTTTTCTCCTGTCTATTGAGCCTCAGATTCTGTATTCACAGCTCAACAGATATCTTCATCAATTTACTGTAGAACACATTTACAAAAAAAGTCTAATGGACATACGTAGAAACAAAATGCAGATTATGAGGTGTTCAACCATTTTTCATGTGGACTGAACTTACAGTATGACTAGATGTTTTGCACGACAATTCAACAGAGAACCAGTAGAATGCATTGTGATCAACATGACATACAGTAAGCTGTTGATAATGTAGGAAACAGCAGACAATGAGATAATCATTTGCATATATGTATCAAAACATGTGCAGTTTCTCAAAAGACTGAAAATTTGTTTTTACAAGTGACTTGATGATGTGGAGACTGAACAAGTAGAATTTCAATTCTGATCTGAAAAATGTACCAAAGTGATTGAGAACAACTGTATCCTATTTGAAATACTGGTTTATATGGAAGAATCAGTCACATTTGAAGGATAGTGGTCAGTGTGTTATGAATGATAATGGATGCTTTCTGAGTGAGGATCGTTTTGGTTGAACAAGTTTATTTTGAGTTTTGTATGAAGTGGTCTGAGGAACTTTTGGAGGTGAGATTAACTGTTTGGCCAAGATGCATGTTGGTAATGCAGACTGTGTGAAGAGTTTGAAAAAGTGGCTTCAGTTTTTCAGTTTGCATCTTAGCAATTGAAAAAAACTGTAAGATCGTTCACGTGAAGGTGTTTGTGTGTTTTCTCTTACAGCCAGGAAACATGGAGACACAGTGATCGTTGTGGTGATCTCTATCATCTTTGTCCTCTTGATCGTGGCTGCTGTCCTGGGACACCTGTATCATCTAGGATACATTGGCAGAAAAGGTGTGTGTGTCTCCGTGATTCTGTCAGCTCAGCTGTGTTTCAATTTCCATATTAAAAGCCTTGCTGACATCCCATCTTGCCTCTGAGATACTGTACATCATCTAAAGAATGTCATCATCAGTTCCATATTACCATGATGCTGAAACACTGAGAGATGAAACTCAGTGATTTAATAAACAGTCTGCTGCTGGTTGTAGAGACACCAAAGACAAAGTGTCTCTGTTAGATGGACAATGGGACATATTTCAGAGTTCCTGCTGCTGGTTGAAGAGACACCAAAGACAAAGTGTCTCTGTTAGATGGACAGTGGGACATATTTCAGAGTTCCTGCTGCTGTCTCTACACATCATGTTGCTCTCTGTTGTCCTCTCAGACAAACGGGTGGAAGTGGATTCAGGGGTGAAGTCTGTCCTGCTGCCCTGCAAAAACATCTGTTTCCTGCCCAAAGACGTCACAGTGGAGTGGACGGTTGGAGACAAAAAGAAAGTCCATGTGTATCAGAACGGCTCTGACCAGTCTGGAGACCAGGACACACGTTACAGAGGACGAACAGAGATGAAGAGAGAGAGACCTGGAGACCTCAGTCTGACCCTGAAACACCTCACAGAGAGAGACAGTAAGACCTACACCTGCACCATCTACAGCAGGGAGGGAAAAGTCCTGATGAAGAGACAAGTGGAGCTCAAGGTCAAAGGTCAGTTTGTAGATTCCCCACCACCACAGTTACACTGTATTTATTATTATTTAGGGGTCAGTATCTGTAAAAATCATTCAGAGAGTTCAGTCCCTCTAACAGTGAGCCGTGGATCCTGAGAGGTTTCTTACCTCCACGTCAGATTCTGGTCTCAGAGACTGAAGGAGTCCCGTTTGGTTTCTCCTGATGAGGGAGGTATAGGTATTCTCCGGGGTTCTCCGTGTCTGATTGAAAACGCCTCCTCCGTCTGGCAATTCGGCTGTTTGCTGGTTTCCTTGGTTGTAGCTGGCGAGACCACGTGGCTTGGTCTGACCTCTGTGAAGTTGGCTCGACTAAAAAGGCTTAAAATGGAACTTGGTCGTTCCTGAATTAGTCCAGTGTAACTTAACGGACTGATAACTTTAACAAACAAAATAAATAAAGAAAATAAAACAAACTGAAGGCAGATCGATGTCGCGGCACTTCAGGTGTGTAGCTTCAAGCGAACAAAGGCCTGTTTGTTTCGCTGGCCGAGTCTGGGCGTTGCCTGGCGAGGCACGCCGAACGCGTGCCGAAGCGTCCAGAGGGCCGAGCAGAGTGGAAGAGAGCCAACAGCGAAGAGAGAGAGCGAGAGGTCGCGTGTCGCTCTTTTGTTGCCTGGGGCGTGGTTCCCCAGGGGGCGTCTCAGGTTTTCCATGGGACTGCCTTTCTAAACTTAATATCTAAAGAAAAGAAATCTATTTGCACGTATTATAATCAAATATTTTCCACAATCGAACCTCAATGGTTGAACGGTTGTACTGTTCTAAGCATTTGGTAACAGGAAACAATTGTCACATTATTGGTCAGGATATTTATACATTTAACGGCATTTCTGACGAGGGCATGTAATACTTATTTCGTCCACTTGGGGGAGCTCAGGTTACATGAGGAAAGCTTGGATTAAATCAAAGATCGTCTCTCCTTAGGAACCGGGGAATATTGTTGATTCATCCTTAAATTCAAGCTGGCGATTAAGAGTATCGTAAAACATTTCTTTGTCATCATTTCTAAAGGGATTTTGTAGGAAAGTATTATGAAAAAGCATTGATTACATTAGATGAAGGAGTGTAGTGCTGAAAATAAAAACATTGCACAAGTAACTTCTTTTCAGCACTAATAGCAACAACAGTTAACATAACTACTCAAATAGAGGCAAACGTAATCAGGTAACTAAAGATTTAATTAAACTTAATTAAATGCTTTGAGTCTTTGGAGACTGCAGTCCTTTTACATTGAAAGTTCAGTGTCTGGAACATGTCACACTTGGGTGAGACAGGGGTTTTCCTTTTATTGCGTAATAAAACAAAGAATAAGGTCAGTTTCCACGGAAACGTGTGTGGGGGGGCCAGTTTTGATAGGCTGTTCAGGGAGATGCCAATGGCTGGTTCATGTCTCTTTGTCAGTTTAACAGTCAGGCCCCGCGTTATCAGCTTCGGAATCAAAGAGGCGCCAGATTTATGGTCGGATAGCACTTAGAGAAAGCAACTTTGACCCCTCCCCATCTTCTCTGGGGCACAAATCCACACCGTTGTTCACTACATACGTCACAACTCCATTTACAGCTAAAGCCAAATGCTCTGTGTAATTTCCCTCTTGATAAAAGTTATACAAGAGGAACCAGCTTGTTAGCTCCGCTAGGATCTAAATATCTTTTATTGCTCAGTAGTGTTTCATCTACTGTGCAGAATGCGGCACGGTGAAGCGTAAAAATGTGTTTGTAGCATACGGACAACAACAGGTGAAGTCTAATGAGTGTTTGTGTAAAGCAGGACTCTTTACATGAGCCAGAGCCAAGTCCGCTTTCACCGCGAGGCCCTGGGGCTGTAGGCCGCCAGTAAAGACAATAATGTGTAATGACCATCTGATCTGTACTCATCATTTCTGACTATTTGATAAAGAAAGTATAATGTTAGTATATTAGTTTATTTATTTGGATGATCTGCCTACAGATAGAGAATCAGCTGTTTCACTAATAAAACCTTTCTCTGATCTGAGCCTACAGCGCTGTGGTGATAGAAACATAGAGGCTGATGTTTGTGTATTCATTAGAATTTCAGATCATAGTACAGTAATAATAACTGTGCACACAGAGTTCAGCATTTCTAAAGTTTGCTGTAGTGTCTCAACCTTTTTTAATGTCCCGCCTACTCCTGGCTGTGATTGGCTGGTTTGCGAAAAGTGGCTTTGATGAGCAGCTACGCGCACGCTTGCTCAACAGTCGTTCGATAAATGATAAATATAAAACACGTTCAGAGGGCATCTGAAACGCGTTTTTTCTGTTCTGATCATTTCTTCCCTTTGGCGCTCGTTAAAACCTCTGGTTTAATTTCTCTAAGCAACATTGTGAGAGGCTGTGGTTTATGCTTCCCACGTGGGTCACCTGTAAACTGGATCAATCAGCAGCCAAAAACATGAATATGAACAGAACATGTGACAAACTACAAATTATTTCTTGGCCTATGATTGGCCCCTGGTCTTCGTAGGCCCAGTAAGGCCGGGCGTTAAAGCGGGCTCGGTCAGAGCTAATGCTACAAACACATAGTCTTATATAACAAGATAGATTCAGGAGTAACTACTGTGGGTGGTTGTTCCCTCTTTTTGGCATCATTTAAATTTAGCGTTAAGGGACCTGTTTTTTTAGACAAATATAATTCTTCACACACCTTTTCTGAAAAACCTGATCCATCTCACATCTTTACGGTGAAGTAGTGACTCAGTAAACGCTCTCATTTCACAACCTTTATTATGGTGTTGATCACAATATAATGATGATGTTCTTTACAACAGCTGTGTACATAGAGGAACAGATACTGGGTTCTCACAGTAATCACTATTCTATCACTTTGATAACTCTTTATTTCATATTGGACATCCTACCCTCGGCCTCAGTGTTGTAAGATTACATGCACACAACACGTTACCTCTGTCTCCTCCAACAAGTGCTCTCTGATCCACTGGGCTCTGGAGGTCACTGCTCACAAAACCAGGCCACCTGCACAGACGAATGTAGGACAGAGTGAATGCTGCTTTAGAGAGTTTATGCATAAATACTGAGCTAACATAATGTGACAGAGACGTTTCAGTAGCAATATCTACCCGAGGTTAATGGCTAGAAATAGTTTGAAGTAGTCCTCATATATTATACTGGAAATTAGGATTCAGAGGGCTGCGATGCGATTATAAAACTATTATCGATGCATCTTGATTCTTTTCTATACAGGATGTCTGGATAGTTACGAAGCATTTAATTTGTGCATTAAGATCTAAAAGAAACATCTCATAATAAGCTTAAAATGACTAGTTCGCATCCCTACTTTACTTCATTAAGCTCATCTCTTCAACATCCAGCTGTCAGACTGACATATAATTATCAGGATGTGCAGTCTGAGTACAGGACAGAGCTGGACACCAGGTCAGTCTAAGCTCGTGCCTGATGTTCTCAACCCTCGACAAGTATCAGGAGGAAATTGATAATCTTGCAGAGAGGTGCTCAGAGAACAAGCTACTGCTCAGCGCCAGCAAAACCAAGGAGCTGATCGTTGATTTCAGGAAGAAGGAGATGAAGACACACTCCTGTCTACGTCAGTGGAGCTGAGGTGGACGTGGTCGCGGACGTGGTCGTCTCACATCTCCACGCTGGAGAGGAAAGATCAGAAAGCGCTGCTAAAGAAGGCCGGAGGGCTCTGCAGCGGGTGATTCAAACTGCCCATCTCCTGAGCATCGGTGATATCAGTGAGGTGCCTGCAGAGCCCAGAGGAGACTAAAGGACAGCACCCACCCAGCCTGTTCGCCCTGCTGCATGCTGGGAAGAGACATAGAAGTTTCTGCTGCTGCACCTCCAGACTGCAGAGCAGACTGCTCCACTGATCATAGTTTATTTCTGTTTCCATTTTTTATAATTGATTCACTCACAACTTAACGTATTGTGACCATAAAACCTACCTGACGTTAGTACTAACAGCTGAACGTGCAGTTGGGGAAACTACAGACCTTTATTAACAGACACACAGTGACCTACACTGCACCTTAACTACCAGGCTGAAACTAATGTTCTCATTTTATTATTTCTTTATTTACCAAAGCGACTCACATGTCACTCTGGAGGAAGGAGGGGTCAAGTGGGGAATTGAACCTGGGTCTCTCACATTTTATCCACTGCACCATCACCACCCTACAGGAGCCAGGAGCTCGCCAAGCGCTGAGTGAGCATCTGATTCCTCTGCTATCCTGTCTCTGTCTGGTTGGGCAACAGCTACAAAAAGTCCCAAACAATTAAAAACAATTAGGAGAAATAAGTTAGTGTATCGTGTAAATCTGATTTCTAATGTTTTGGTCTGCCTGACTTTAAACCCGCTGCCCAAAGACTCTCTAACCTTAAAGCTTTTGGGTTTGAGCAAGTTTGCAGCTTGATGTTACAGTTAAACCAAAGAAAGTGACCATTTGTTTTTCACCTGTGTGAAGAACGTGAAGAAACAACTCGCCATTACTACAACTGTATGAACCCAAAGTCAACATTCTGCTGTGATTAAATAGCAATAAACGGATTAAACTGATGCCAAAATAACTACAACATGATGCAGATTTGTTAAACATATGAATTCATGCTTTGTCAGGTCTGTCAGCAAGACAGCAGGACAACAACTTCTAAAATGTTTGTTTTCTGAATGAAGTTTGGATCGATCAGGGCTGTGCTATGCTAACTTGGTCACAGTAAAGTACAACGAAAGCTGGAATAAAAGTTACAGACACATGTTTTCTAAACTCACCAGGTAGTTCAACCTCATCGCTTTCTTTTCTCCAAGCAATGTCCAGTTTGGTCCGGTTTTTATATAAATATAAGTAGTGCCAAACGAACACTAGACCGGATGTGCACGGAAACTAGCTGCTGAGAAGCTCGAGTGGAGATAAATCAACGTTGTAATCCTAAAAACTAAAGTAAAAAAGCTTATTTAATAAAAGCAGTTTAGTCAGAGTTCCTCCCTCGAGCAAACGGCGTAGTTGCGAGGAAAGTCCAGTCCGACCACGGGTATTTATTTGTCCGAAAGCTGGAGCGCTGCTCCCTGCTCATCTAGCCCAAGTTTAGCAGCTCTCAGCCGGCCTGCAGATTTTCGATCCCCGCTCTGCCTGGTCGTCTCCACACAACGCTCTGAAGCTGTGACGTACGGACAATCTCAACGTTGATAGGCTATCGCGACTCAGCTTCGCTTGAGCTGAAAATATTCAACTCACGCGAATTCTTTCGCTTCGCTTCGCGCCGCCCGACAGGAAATCGCGTCTTTGACTTTGTATGTAAACTCACCGCCCCGAACGCTCGCTTCGCTTTTGGTCTGAAAGCTCCTTTAGCCCAGTGTAAATTATTACTAATGTGACATGATATACATCACTGAAATAAAAACCACCACGGAGAGAATTCACGACATAACTCTAACTTCCACAAGCGTTACAGAGGCCACAGGCTGCAGATCTGTCCCAGCATTATACTCACTGATGGTAAAACTGCCAACATTTCACTAACTGCATGTCATTTAGCTACACGCTAATCCAGTAGACACATAATTTATTGATATGATAGTGGTCTATGATGTGCTAAGTGGCCACCTCGCCAGAAAGCTATTGTAGTTACGACTTTACGCCCAAGTTAAACTAAAGGTCCGCTCTAGTAATTGTGTTGTAACTCATATTAGTAGCTAGTTACAAACAATGTAGTAGTTACTTAACCTCTAGAGTGGCCTTTAGGAGATAAAGATTACACACAGCCGGAGCAACAGGCTGCCGATGTGGAATACAGGAAATGGTCAAAAACTAACGTGCTGATTGGCCGAAAAGACGCTCTGTGCATCTGCACTCGATTGCTCTTCCTCAAGGACCTTGACCTGCCTGTGACCTTAAAACCAAGCGGGAAGCTTCCGGTCTACAATACGAAGCCGATGCGGAAGTCCCTGAAACCTGCATTGTATTGAAAATCCAGCAGGGGGCGACTCTTCTGGTCCGGCTCCATCAGAAATAACAGTAAAATGTTTCTACTTGTCAGCTGATTTATTCCCTCAGTAAACTCTTTCCTGATGAGTTTCTGGTCTCAGTCGCTGGTTTCAAGTCTTCTTCAACACAGCATGATGTTCATTTAGTAAATTATGGTCCCATTTATTTTAAAATAGACCACAAAGCAGAGTATGTGTCAGGGCGGGGTTATCTATGATTGACAGGCCGTTACCATGGCGCTGTGTAAATTTAACCAGCGCCGCTGAAAAAGGCTGTTCACTTTCTCTGGTGAGGACATTTAGTTTTCAGACTGTTGTTCGCTACACAAAGTTAACGTGAGTTACAGATGCACCTAGCTAAGCAAGCTAGCTATCTCCGCACACGACCGTTAGCTCCGCCGTATCATCACTTCCGGCCACTTCCTGGTTGCAAAAACTCCTCATGGCGGCGCCCTATCGGCCAAACTCCACAAACCAACGGGTGACGTCACCATGACTACGCCCACTTCTTACATACAGTCTATGCTTAAAACTGAAGCTTGTGGACTGAAATTGAATTGAGAGAACTGAAAGTAAAATTACATAAAGAGTTGAATTTTTAGTGAGGCTCAAATACAGTTTCAGTTCAGATTCATAATCTCACATTCAGGTTCAAGTTTATTGGAATTCGGTTTCAAACTAATACATTCAGCTTTTTTATGAAATTATTCAAGTAGAGCAATTCAAATTCAGTTATAAATGATTCAAATTCAGTTATAAATGATTCAAATTCAGTTATAAATGATTCAAATTCAGTTATAAATGATTCAAATTCAGTTATAAATGATTCAAATTCAGCCCTTTCTGTGTGATCTGATGCTTTACTGTGTGAACACAACATGTTACAGCCACTAAATATAAACTGTGCTTCTGATATCTGATCTGATCCAGAGGTCTGAATGATTCTGGGCTCGTAGGTTGTGTGATTTATATATTTTTACTGTAGTGAAACGTTCAGAAAACTCTCTGTGGAGTTACTGATCACATGTTCATAACCAGATAGCACGTTACTCACTTTGTATTAACATTAAAATGTCCAGGTGACGTTACTTTTACAGCAGCTTCCAGTCAGCTCTTACATATTAATTATCTGTAGTGTTTCTGAATTTAAAGGTCATTGTTTTTATGATTTAAAGAAGTTTCTGAAGCTGAAATTCTTAAATATGTCAGAGGTTGATGCTTCAGTTTAAAGTTAGTTTATTTAAAGTTCAGAATGAGTTTGAATCTTAATCTGTTTCATTCAGGTTCTGGTGACTTTATTTGTACTCTCCATCAGGAAAGTTTCCCTTAATTATCTTCTATAGTGAAAAGAAACTATGAAACACATGAATGAGCAGATTTGTAAAGTCAGAAACCTCCTGAACAACCTGACAGCAGTGATCAGCTGCTTCCCTCTGTATGAACATCCAGTGAAACTCTTTACAATGTGAGTGGATAGAAATGGTGACGTTTTGCAGCGCCGGCGAAAGTCGGACACAGTTTCTGACCAGCATGCATCACGTTCAGTCAGCGTAGCGCCGCAGGAAGTCAAACGCGCTTGTTCTCTGAGTGACATTAAAGCTTGTGCTGCCCTCTAGAGGCTGCACAGAAAGAGTCCTGAGTCTCCGTGTGGGCTGAAGAGTCACCACTGAACATGACGTGAGAGCTGGCCAGCTGTAGTGTTGATCACTTATTTCCTCGAGTGTAAAGTCTGTCTCACCTGCCTTGTACGGGGTCTCAGTCCCCCAGCCGCTAATAATAATATTAATACCCAAAAGTCGCCCCAGCTGGCGTTACAGGGTAAAAGCCTCACCGTTACAGGCCTGGTACCGTTTCTCTGAACTCCTCATCAAAACTCCTGCGCTTCCAGAGATCTGCTGCAAAGGGTTGCTTGGATGGTCTGTTGAAGGACTGCATCCGGCGAAGAGTTGACCTCTGAGCTAACGTTACAATCCTTAGGACATAAAGGACAGAATAAATCAGATAAATCATCACAGTCAGTGTTCTTCAGTAAAGATCTCACAACTCATTATCATCACCCTGTTGGGACTCTTCTTAAGTTTTACATTGAAAATAGATTTATAGCTTTTATCAGGAAGTATTAAGAATTTTACTCTCTGGCTAAATGTTTTAACAGACGGGTTAAAGACGGGACACCTGTCTTCAGTCGGTGTGTCTCTTGTCTTAAGAGAAGTTAATCAGCCTTACCGCGATTTGTGACGACATGTAAGTGAAGCTGGCTAATTTGTATTAACACATTTTAATCAAAAATATGAATAGTTCTGTTTGCACGTGACACACAGGTAGGAAACAAGTAGCTTGAGTATATTCCTCTTTATTTTAAAGGGTGCTCGTAATCTGAACCCCGTCCCCTTCACGGATCAAAACCAGAAGCTTGGCATGTTTGGGTCACACATGTGGTGGCACAAAGAACAACCTGATTATCGACGAGGAGGTAAACCGGTAAGCAGCCAACATCAAACTGAACGTTTCTTCGGTTTGCTGTGCATCTTATTTCATTCAGTGTAAGGCAAGTTCTTCGATGCATGTGTGCTGCCAAGTGGACACGTTGTATTAAAATATACACTCATTTGGTCCAGATGTGCAGGAGCCACCAATGGGATTTGGGACCAAGTGAGAGTCGATCATGGGAAGGATTTCTGCCTGTGCCTGTTTTTATGTTACTACTGAAACCAGAGGTAGTGTTTCTGCTGTGCAACCATGCGCCATGAAAAGGCAGCAGTCTGCAGAGTTTCATTTCACCCTGTCACCTTAGCTGGAAGTCTCATACATGAGGTTTATCAAACTCAGCTGACATGGCTGAGGTCACAACATGCACACCGTTGGCCCTCGCTGTCCGATTCATGGAGAGTCAGATGGAATCAGAAGGTCGTTTAGCGGACGAGGATGTCAGGATTTTTCAGGAACGCAGTCATTTATACAACTCCAATTCCAAAACAGTCCAGTAGATAAAAACAGACAGACAAGATATGTATCGTTCAAACTGACGTTGATACCTGCAACACGTCCCTAAAAGGTTTACCATCACTGTGTTTCATCCCTTTTTCTTTTAACAACACTCAGCAAGCGTTTGAGATCTATGGACACTAATTGTTGATGTTTTGAAATGTAAGTTCCAGCGAGTATGAGCAGTATGTTCCCTCACTAACAGAAACTAAGAGTGCAGCGGATTTGGCCTGAGGTAAATAATGGGTCAGCTGCCCACTGAAGCCGACCTCGGTGCAGCTGACCGACCAAGAGGCCACAGACATGCAGGATGACACCGTTAAAGTCTGCGTGGCAAACCTGACATGCAGACTCAGCCAGATCGGGCTGAACAGGGTCGTGCAGTCGTGGAACGCACATGAGAATGAATCATGTCAGCCCAAACAGAAAAAAGAAACTCTTTTCTTTTCTAGGCTGAGTTATACCTAATGACTTGCTGCAGGGGGTGCCCAGCCAATCAGAGGACCTGCTTCTGAGGTGGCAGACCCAGATGAGCAGGAGCTGGGATGCTCTCTCAGCAGGGAGTCTCCGGTCACCTCGCTGTAAGGTTTGAATGGACCAGAATATGTTCCTCCATCTGTTAAACCAACCTACACAAGAGTACTGCAGTACTGTGGCAGTGATGGTACATTTCTGAATAATAATATGACCACGGTTAAACTTTTAAACCTTTATTTATCTGAAACTTGTGCATCTACATGTGGACCAGCTTTTCAAATTTAAATGAAAACTTTAGGATTATAACATTTGAACACTTCACACTAACAGCAGGGAGACTCAGAATACTCCATAATGAAACGCTGCTGTGCCTCATGCAGCCCACCGCTGACTGTGTCCGCCTGCCTCTGCTCCTGCAGGTCCGGCAGCCCACCAGACTCCTGCAGCAACAGGTCTGTGGTAACTCTAAGGTAAACAATAAAAGCCTGTTACGTGTCTCCACAGGCAGAGGCAGCCTGCACAGCAGCCGGCCGGTCTGCGCAAACTCCACAAAGTCTTTCAGGGTCCTGGAGACCTCCTGCAGACGCCGGGATCCGAGGACGACTCCCTCCATGTGGTCCGTGACCTCGCGGCACGGTGTAAATCTTTCTTGCAGAACGCAGAACCGTCAGTGTCCATGAACAACATGTTCAACAGTTACTTTAAATGTGTCGTTCTGAAGAGTTTACTGATGTCTCAACATGAAGTCGATGCCTCAACACCACCGGATTAACATCAGCATGTTCCTGACAACATTAAATGATATTATGAAATGTTAGTCTGTCCCTCTGGTTCCTTCACAGCCCATGAGTTCATTACCATGGCGATCAGTTAATACAACGGGCTCCTCCTGGGCCCGTCGGCGAGGACTCGAACTCTGAGAACCTCACGGCCACCGTTTTCCTGGTTTCAGGTTTTCCGTTTCATAGTTAGCCAACTAACGGACACTCAAACACGACGTTTAAAGAACTGTTTCAGGTGCCGCCTTCTTCAGTTTACCTGCATCACCTCTGGGAGCAGGCAGAGCTGCTGAGGCAACAGGGCCCCCGGATGGCGCACAGGGGCCACCGTTTAGGAGCTCTGTGGTACTAATCAGACCATCCTGTCCAGGGAGTGTGCCTCTATTGTGGTGGTCTGTAAAATAAAGATTTTTATATCAATTAACATCTCTTACAAGAATAACAAGCTATAATTAAAAGTTGAAAGCGTTGAGACCAAACCTCTAACCTCTGTGAAACCTCTGCTTTGCTGCCTTCATCAGACCTCTGTGCCCAGTGTTCTGCTCTTTGCTGTTCTTTTATTTGATGTCTGCTCTCATCGTTTCCTACAACCTAAGTTGCTGCTCTGGTTGAACTGCACACTTGGATTAGTGCAGGTCTGGATTATTTTGCACAACTAAATTATTGCTCACTTGAACTAGAACTAAACAAATAATCTGTATTATAATTTATACCATTTTTAATCCAGTTTTGTTGCCATGGGATACATAATAGACGTATCAATAAAATAGCAGGCTTCTTCCAACACATCTACACATGTAAACACGCCGATTAGCATGTGTGCTGTGTGTCGTTAGTTGGCCTGAACAGTGCGTTTTATTGTGCAATGTACAAAATACATTACCTGAAAAATCCTGGATATTTTGTCGGTGGTCTGATCTCAAACTGAGCCGCCGACTCCATCGGAAGACGAGAAAACTGTCCATTTAGGATAAAACCTTCAGGACACCAACTAATTTCTTGCAAACCTTAATTTTCCAGCACTCCATAGATGCACAGAACGTAAACAAAAACTCATTTATCTGTTTTGCTTTTAAAACATAAACAAAACCCGATGTCTGTTTTTCTGTTTTCTATTTTAAAACAGTATTTGATTTGGTTTTGAAACGAAACAATGAGAGATCGAACTGTACACAGATTCATCTCTAAGTCCTAGTTCCTATTCTGAGCTTGCTCTTTTTCTTTAGCAGATATCTGCGTTTGTCCTGCTCATGTTGACCGTGAATGAAATGTAATCTGTGTTCTGTAAAGCAGTAGCATACATGTGAAATAACACACCTGGATTTTTAACATTTTTACATTTAAACTAGAGCCCGACAGATGTGGGTTTTGGGGGCCACAGATGTGGGTTTTGGGGCCACAGATGTGGGTTTTGGGGACCACAGATGTGGGTTTTGGGGGCCACAGATGTGGGTTTTGGGGGCCACAGATGTGGGTTTTGGGGGCCGATGCTGACATTAAAGTGAAAAAGAGTTGATATTTAGATTTAGAGAATGATTTGGATCGTAGACCCCTTTACTGTATAAACTCCACTTAGAACAGGCGGATATTGAAAGCTGGTATCTATGTGGGCTATAAAACCTTTTCCTGAATGATTTATGTTAATAAAATAGATTACTGTCTCAAAAAGTGAACAATTGTACATCAGTAAATATTTGCTGCTGGAAGGTGCAACTTTTTCAGTGAGAGAGATTAAGCATGTGTATTTTACTTTACACATAATCTGCCATAGTTTCAATGTAGCACATTCACATCCAGCTCATCCCTTTAATTCCAACCAAAGCTACGAGAAACCATTTAACCACCATCCGTATAAATCACGCCGTCTAGATCCAGTGAGCTGCTAATCTAA
>NC_060161.1:35904362-35913559 GCF_021292245.1 Micropterus dolomieu
CATCACAGCTGCCTGTTGTCATGGTAACACAGGCTGTAGGCCAGAGTGCGAGTTATAAATTGACCATCGGGGACTCATCTTTTTCCAGGTTGTGAAGGAAACCCAGATCAGTGCAGACGTGCGCCTCAGGGAACTAAAGTCTGACAGTGTCCTCGCTTGTTTAATGTCTGTAGATGATTCAGATTCATTACACCAGTTCAGGGGTGCCCCACACCTCACAACAACGTCTGTAGTCTCCAGGTATTCTGAAGTAAAACCACCAGCCGGTCAGACAGCAGACCAACACAATGCTGAACCAGAACCACCAATTATCATCTCTAAGTCCTAGTTCCTATTCTGAGCTTGCTCTTTTTCTTTAGCAGATATCTGCGTTTGTCCTGCTCATGTTGACCGTGAATGAAATGTAATCTGTGTTCTGTAAAGCAGTAGCATACATGTGAAATAACACACCTGGATTTTTAACATTTTTACATTTAAACTAGAGCCCGACAGATGTGGGTTTTGGGGGCCACAGATGTGGGTTTTGGGGGCCACAGATGTGGGTTTTGGGGGCCACAGATGTGGGTTTTGGGGGCCGATGCTGACATTAAAGTGAAAAAGAGTTGATATTTAGATTTAGAGAATGATTTGGATCGTAGACCCCTTTACTGTATAAACTCCACTTAGAACAAGCGGATATTGAAAGCTGGTATCTATGTGGGCTATAAAACCTTTTCCTGAATGATTTATGTTAATAAAATAGATTACTGTCTCAAAAAGTGAACAATTGTACATCAGTAAATATTTGCTGCTGGAAGGTGCAACTTTTTCAGTGAGAGAGATTAAGCATGTGTATTTTACTTTACACATAATCTGCCATAGTTTCAATGTAGCACATTCACATCCAGCTCATCCCTTTAATTCCAACCAAAGCTACGAGAAACCATTTAACCACCATCCGTATAAATCACGCCGTCTAGATCCAGTGAGCTGCTAATCTAATACAACATGACTCTCTACAGCGAGGACCTGCAGCTTTGAGGTTTCATTTAACTAACGTTATAACTACAATCAGAGCCACTCTGACTGCAGCGTTTCTCAAAGAGGAGCTACAGGAAGCCGGGTTAGATTCCTGTTCAGCTCACCTTTATTTACGTGTCCACTCTGGTTTAATCATTTCAGACACGCAGACTAACTGCAGACAGGCGGCTGCAGATATATTTAGAATACACCAGAAACTCTAGTTTAACGGCTCATTAATGTTAGATCTCCTCCACAGATAAACACGGAATTAGCTTTGTGGCTAATTTAGCAACGGGCAGTGTTAGCTGCTGTAACGTTAGCTGATTTTAGAGAATATTTAGAAGTGATCAAATGTGGACCGTTCGCTAGAAATAAATCTACAGTTACGTCTGTCAGCAGCTTCCAACACCCGCTACTTTATTTATTTATTAGCACAAAGACACATGTATATTAAAAACAAACCGGAGGCCGACTCCTTCTCCCAGCTGCTTTCAAGCCAAAACTATATAAATCTATATTTCAAGCAGCCTTTAGATGCAAACACAGAACAGGATGAATGATCACTGAAGCAATATTACATTGACATATAATATTACATACAGTACCTTATCTAGTCCTAACGACTCACACTGCACAATATATTTTGTATTTTTGATTTCACCTCTTAAGAGTTCTTAGTGCACAAATATTGTGTTCATTTCATAGTTGTCATTTACACTGGGGACACTGGGGACATGTCCCCATCACTTTGTTTAAAAAGCATGTTCTAAAAAAGGCTTGCAACAAGAAAAGTTAAAAACACAAATGAAAATACTTAGAGAAAGGTTTTTTGCTGCATTTGAATTGTCTGCTGAATCCCTTTATATAAATAAAGACAATTCTACATTTATATATTTCAGCATTTAATATTGCATCAAAATAGTGTTAAAACATCATCTTGTCTTGTGAGTGGTGCATGTGAGCCAAGTGTATCGTCACACCCCTAATCTGAACCCTTATTTTCCACCTCTTTTCGACACAAAGTCACGTCCTTGATTCAATTTATCTTATCAAAGTACAAACACACCCCAAAAAGCTGTAGTGTGTTAAATATAAATGTATTATAATAAAATTCACATAACTTTGTAAATAATATTTTTCTCGGGTTTAAAATTAATACAGATTTTCAATTATACAGCAGTGAAGTTGGCATAAATTTCATCCTAGGTGGTATTAAAAGGTCTTAAATTTAACAGGGGTGCCCTGTATTTAAGTCATGTGATTAACTTGATGAAGGACCGACTAACTCCTAACTGCTGTTTCTACATGCTGCGGGCAGCTGATTGTTGTCTTTGGTGGTTTTTGTGGCGAGGCGGTGTTGTTAACAGCTGCAGCTGGTCGCCCTCTGGTGGGCAAACGATGCAACACCATGACCTGAGTGAAGGATCTGACTCTAGGTTTCTTTTTTCTGATCCAGATCCAGTCTCTTCAGGATCACCAGATGGATTAGCATCTGAATGGGACTACATATCACAGGACAGGCTGTTCGCCATCAGTGATGCTGATTTTAGTTTGAGGCTGGCTTTAAACACTGCAAACCTTCCTGCGTTTGGAATTTCACCTCCCCGCTACTTTAACAGAGAAGGAGGACTGACCAAAGGTGGTCTTTCTAAATGTGGTACCAAATCACTCCTCTAGTTCTACTGGAGGACAACATTTTAACTTTTCTACATAATAATCAGTTCACACAGAGACCACGGTCTTCTTTAGTATTCACTAGGTTTATCACAGGAGCAGGTGACAGCAAAGCAAACTGCGCCACAATCTGCATGTTTTCTAGTTTCAAGTATATATTTATGACATAGTTTCATTAATAAGTTGTTTATTTTTCACAAGGCAATAAATCGTTTCACTTCTTTTGGTGTTATTGGAATACATAACACTTCACACTAAACTGTGGCATCGGGCTGCAGGAATAATTAAAATAAATGTTATTTAAATACTTTTACTTTGTTTCACAAGCAAGATGCCAAATGAGTAAAGAACCTTCAGCTTCACACAGCGAAGCAACAGAATACTGAAATGCCTGAATACATTAATGTATTAATCAAATACTTTATAATTGCTATTATATTACATTTACCACGCACACATACACACTTACTGATGGTGACATGGACTTAGTTTCACATGTGAGGGCGGGTTGTCTGTATTATTAAGGATCTATCAGCATATAGAATGGAGAGTTTTAATAGATGAGGAGCCGACCATCAAAACTATGAAGTTACTCTTTAAGGCACTTTTTTCATGAGTGGTCAATTTTGAGACTTTGGTCTATTTTGCTTCCATGTCTTCTTTTACTCTAATGGAAATAAAACAATAAAAGAATACACCTTTAGATGGTGTTGGTTTTAAGCCTAATACCCTCGGCCTATTTGCATCTGTGGATTTATTATATATTAACCAAAACAAGCTAGTCTGCATATTTACACAGAACATTTCAGAGGAAAATAGTCTTGATGCCAGTAATTAACTGGGAAAGTGGTGTTATGCCACTTGGTGTCAGTGGCCTCTGTCTCCTCCTTTGGCCAGTTTATTAAAGGGTTAGGATTATTGAGTCTTTAACAATCTGTGATGTTGGTTGGAAGAGGGGAGGCACAGTTGACAGTCGAGGAGAGTGTTGCGTTTGTAGTAGGTTGGAAATGCTACATGTTTAGTTTTAGGTAAACAGACACCCCCCATTCTTTGTTATAATTGATCTATCCTAATACACTAACTCGTAACATAAAGGTAATGCACTTACTGGTCAGTAGAGGGTGCTCTGGTACTACTGTGGATCAAGTAGGGAGGCTGCAGCTACAACCTCCCGCCCTCCTTCCACAAGAACTCCTCTTGAGCATGGCCTCTTTTAGCAACCTACAGCGAGAAGAGGCAGTCTGTCTGTCTGACAGCGAGAGGTCTAGGGTCACAGGAGGACGGATGCTTAGCCTCGCTGTAACAGTCCAGTGGTCCGGCTCAGTGATATAGCCTATTGTAGGAAATACTCTTCATGCCAATCCCGTCATCATACAACAGAAACACAGTGCATTGACACCATGATTTACTGTCGCTAAGATAATGATCATTCTGCACCGATCTGTCAAACTATCCTGTCCTACTGATTTTATCACTGTATACCTACATGTTAACTGATCACCAGACTGCGGTAAATGGAGGCTACATAAGAGATTAGTGTGCTAACTCCAGCTGTAGAGGGAATAACCAATTATTTTGACTTAGACTTACCTTGAGGTGACAAAGATGAACACGATCCTGAATCACGAGCTTTGAATTTAAAAGAAGATTGTCCACTTTATTTTTCAAAGTCCAGTTAAATCTTCCATAATAAAATGTTTGTTTTCATGAAGTTTTAGTCTAAAGACATTCAAAAAATAATGGTGATACTTAATTGATAATTACTTAATTAGTAATGACTTGATGTGATGTGAGGCAACATGTATGGCCACATCTCATCCTCTTCTGCTCATATTGTCACGGAGGAGTGGAAGAAGAGTCCAGTGGCAACCTGTGGCCCTGCTTCTAATCAACCAATCATGAGCAGCAGGGTAACATGAATAAGGAAGTGAAGCTGAAGGCGTCACTCTGCTGCTCAGACTGACTGACAGTCCAGACAACATGAAGGCTTCACCTGTGTCTCTGCTGCTCGGTGAGTCCAACACACAGATACTATCCATTCATTCTTCTGTTCACTCCATTCATTGATTTATTCATCCATCCCAGCTCAGTATGCACTCAAACAAGACCTAATGTTTGAAGTAGAAAATGTTGATTAGAACGTTTCAGTGTTTAATATTTGACGTTGTTACTATCAGGACATTTTAATGTTTAAAGGTTCAGTGTGTGCGTTTTAGTGGCATCTAGTGGTGAGTTTACGAACTGCGAATGCACTGTTTAGTCTTGAGCCCCCCCCCTTTCACAGCGCATAGGATAGCTACGGTGGCCAGGACAGGACAAAAGAGAGTAGCCAGCCAAAAATCTTAGATATATAAAGAATTTATATTTATTTAATTATTGAGTAAAACCATATGTTGCTGTGAATATTATTGTTACTTGTTCATCAAACCGCATCATTATGAATTGAATTAAATGATGTCTCACTCTCCTGCTATACATTATTTACTGTACATGAAGAACATCTCAAAAACGATCACATCTAGTGCTTCAAGTATGACCGCTGACAGACAACTTCAGCGCCACTTTAAATTTTTATCTGTATCTATATCTATCTGGGAAAATCTACAACAATAATATACGTGATGTCTGCCATCATTTGTCCCGACCTCTTCTGGCTTCATCTTGTTTTTCCACACGCTGTCGCTCTTTTGCTAAATAATACTTTTGCTCCTTCATTTGTCCAAATTTCACATCTCTTCTTTCTTTCTTCTAATAAACCAGACGACTACTCAGAGACTTTATATTATTATTAATGAAGAAGAAGAAGAACGCAGTGATGAAACGCGCTCTGTAGGGCAGTTGCAGCATGGTGACGTCCATGTAAGAGGACCTGCGGTGTCTGTAGATAGAAATGTCTCATTCTAAGGCCATAAAAACATTACAGTTCATTATGTACTGAAAACACAGTTCTGTCAATAGATCCTCTTTAAGTGAGCTTTAATCGTCCGATGAACAGTCGAGCCAGTTAATGTTGAAGTGGCCTAAAATGATAATTTCACCTGGGTGTTCAAATGATGTGAGAGTAATATATACATAATAATATATATACATTTGGTGGAGTCAGGGTGGGGAGGTGGAGCTCTATAAATACTGCTAATTGTGTGTTTTCATGAAGTTTTAGTCCAACAAAAAGACAAAAAATAATGCTGATACTACGAATGACATGAACAGATGCAAGATGTGAGGCAACATGTATGGCCACACCTCATCCTCGTGTGCTCTAGAGCCCTGCATGGGCCTAAAACCCCGGCCCTGACCCGGCCCTGACCCCGGCCCTGACCCCGGCCCTGACCCGGCCCTGACCCGGCCCTGACCCTGCCCTGACCCCGGTCCTGACCCGGCCTAACCCGGCCCTGACCCTGCCCTGACCCCGGTCCTGACCCGGCCCTAACCCGGTCCTGACCCGGCCCTAACCCGGTCCTGACCCGGCCCTAACCCGGCCCTGACCCGGCCCTAACCCGGCCCTGGCCCGTGGTGTTCAAGCCCAGCCTGATAACAGCTGCAGTTTTTCAGCCTGAGCCCGACATCAATTTCACGCTGTCTCTGACGCGCACTCTTTTAGATATATGCACACAAACACACACACTCCAACTTCTCACTGCTCTGCATGATCAGCTGTCGCCTCTACAGTAATGTGCACATTGTTTTAAAGGCCGATCAGAAACAATTAGCTACCAAATCTAATAGTGAATAAGGAAATCCATTCGACTGACCCTTGGCTGAATGAAATCTCTAGAGGTGCCGGAGCGGTCCTCCAGCTATAGCAGTTTAAGTAGTGAATACAACATTTCACACAGTACCTATGTGTGTTTTTATTTAGGTCACCCTTGGAATAAGAGCTTCTAAGTCTCAATGGAACTGCTGGGTAAAAAAAGGCTTTAATAATAATAAACTTGTAAAAGCTGAAAACTGCTGTCAGACTCAGAGTGAGAATGTTTCACACAGGAAACTCAGCTGAAACGCAGATGTTATTCTGATCTTACCTGAGTTTCATGTGTCACTTCTTCTTTAAGTTTCTGCAAACAGGAAGGAGCAGAAAAACACTGACCTGACTGAGAAACAAACAGCTCCTGATTCCTGAAACACTGACTGGAAAGTTTCATTTAGACTGCTGTATTGTTTCTGAGGCTGTTTCTGCTTTTTCAGACTCAGTCTAAACCATTACACATTAGAAGGCCAGATGTGAGTGATCAGGCCTCTACTCACAGTAACATCCTCCAGTGACCTTCTGCTAGCTTCACTTCTGCTGGAAAGCTACAAGGACCGGTAGAAAATAAAATATCTGAGACAGAAGAATCTGTTAGCTGAGAGCTGCAGTCATCTTTTTACTGATTCATTAGTTTGATCTAGAAAATGAAACGGAACATTCAAAACAATTATGATAAAATCTGTTTACAACAAAACTGCTTGAGTTAAATTCAGTATGATAAACAATCTTCTTTCAGTCCCTTTTCCTCAACAAAAGAAATATCTTAATAGAGAGGTTAAGTCGTTCGTCACATAAATAGTCTAACACTGTTTAAACATTTATCATAGTTTTATTATACAATACATTTTTTGTGCAAGCATTAGGGTTTCTGGGTGAGTATTCCATATTTGATCTGTCATATTTGATCTGCACCTGTGATTCGGGTGAGAGAGCTGGTCCAGAGCTGTGACAGCAGGGAGTTGAGAGTCATGCAACTCCACTTCTATTTAAAATGTTAAATAGGTTGCTCTGTATGGTCATGAGCACACGGCACTTTACTTCAAGATTGTAAAGTCTCTGAGCTAGAATCCAAGTCAAGTCTCTGAGCTAGAGTCCAAGTCAAGTCCCAAGTCTCTGAGCTAGAGTCCAAGTCAAGTCTTTGAGCCAGAGTCCAAGTCAAGTCTCTGAGCTAGAGTCCAAGTCAAGTCTTTGAGCCAGAGTCCAAGTCAAGTCTCTGAGCTAGAGTCCAAGTCAAGTCTCAAGTCTCTGGGCTAGAGTCCAAGTCAAGTCTTTGAGCCAGAGTCCAAGTCAAGTCTTTGAGCTAGAGTCCAAGTCAAGTCTTTGAGCTAGAGTCCAAGTCAAGTCTTTGAGCCAGAGTCCAAGTCAAGTCTCTGAGCTAGAGTCCAAGTCAAGTCTTTGAGCCAGAGTCCAAGTCAAGTCTCTGAGCTAGAGTCCAAGTCAAGTCTCAAGTCTCTGGGCTAGAGTCCAAGTCAAGTCTTTGAGCCAGAGTCCAAGTCAAGTCTCTAAACTCGAGTCCAAGTCAAGTCTCAAGTCTTTGAGCTCGAGTCCAAGTCAAGTCTCAAGTCTTTAAGCTCGAGTTCAAGTCAAGTCTCAAGTCTTTGAGCCAAAGTCCAAGTCAAGTCTCAAGTCTTTGAGCCAAAGTCCAAGTCAAGTCTCAAGTCTTTGAGCTCGAGTCCAAGTCAAGTCTCAAGTCTTTGAGCTCGAGTCCAAGTCAAGTCTCTAAACACGAGTCCAAGTCTCAAGTCTTTAAGCTCGAGTCCAAGTCAAGTCTCAAGTCTTTAAGCTCGAGTCCAAGTCAAGTCTCTAAACTTGAGTCCAAGTCTCAAGTCTTTAAGCTCGAGTCCAAGTCAAGTCTCAAGTCTTTAAGCTCGAGTCCAAGTCAAGTCTCTAAACTCGAGTCCAAGTCAAGTCTCAAGTCTTTAAGCTCGAGTTCAAGTCAAGTCTCTAAACTCGAGTCCAAGTCAAGTCTCAAGTCTTTAAGCTCGAGTCCAAGTCAAGTCTCAAGTCTTTGAGCCAAAGTCCAAGTCAAGTCTCAAGTCTTTGAGCCAAAGTCCAAGTCAAGTCTCAAGTCTTTGAGCCAGAGTCCAAGTCAAGTCTCTAAACTCGAGTCCAAGTCCAAGTCAAGTCTCAAGTCTTTGAGCCAGAGTCCAAGTCAAGTCTCTAAACTCGAGTCCAAGTCAAGTCTCAAGTCTTTGAGCTCGAGTCCAAGTCAAGTCTCAAGTCTTTAAGCTCGAGTTCAAGTCAAGTCTCAAGTCTTTGAGCCAAAGTCCAAGTCAAGTCTCAAGTCTTTGAGCCAAAGTCCAAGTCAAGTCTCAAGTCTTTGAGCTCGAGTCCAAGTCAAGTCTCAAGTCTTTGAGCTCGAGTCCAAGTCAAGTCTCTAAACACGAGTCCAAGTCTCAAGTCTTTAAGCTCGAGTCCAAGTCAAGTCTCAAGTCTTTAAGCTCGAGTCCAAGTCAAGTCTCTAAACTTGAGTCCAAGTCTCAAGTCTTTAAGCTCGAGTCCAAGTCAAGTCTCAAGTCTTTAAGCTCGAGTCCAAGTCAAGTCTCTAAACTCGAGTCCAAGTCAAGTCTCAAGTCTTTAAGCTCGAGTTCAAGTCAAGTCTCTAAACTCGAGTCCAAGTCAAGTCTCAAGTCTTTAAGCTCGAGTCCAAGTCAAGTCTCAAGTCTTTGAGCCAAAGTCCAAGTCAAGTCTCAAGTCTTTGAGCCAAAGTCCAAGTCAAGTCTCAAGTCTTTGAGCCAGAGTCCAAGTCAAGTCTCTAAACTCGAGTCCAAGT